>NW_011494734.1:1278011-1319917 GCF_000754665.1 Bison bison bison
TTGAGCCCTGGGTCGTGAAGATGCCCTGGAGAAGGAAATGGCCACCTACTCCAGTATTCTTGCCGGGAGAATTCCATGGACAGAGAAGCCTGGTGGGCTACAATCCATGGGGTTGCAAAGAGTCAGACACGACTGAGTGACTAACACTTTCTTTTGCCAGGGTCATTTTCTGGCTGATCTCTGTGATCACAGCAGAAGGTCTATGGGCTAGAAGATGAAAACCACATCTTGGGCCCAGCAGTCTATCCACAGCTTTCTCCTGTTTCCCATCCTGGTCCTCTAGCTCTCCCTGGGGGGTATCCTCAGCCCTGGATCAGTCTGCTCCTGACCCCCTTTTCTGCAGGAGCAACCAGCCATCCCCTGTGTATGCAGGTCTCACCTCCTGGTCAAGGTCCTCCCTGAGTACCTCCACCTGACCCCCTGTCCTGAACAAAGGCCACCTTGCACCAGGCCACTTTCCTACTCTCAGCACACTGACTGCGTTTCCATTCTCTTTTCTAACCATTCAGGCCTCAGCACAGAGGTTAGCTGTAGCCCTCCCTACCCACCTTTCCCACCACATCACCCTGTCACATTCCTTTCAGAGTAGATTTTACCACCTGGGATTATCTCATTTGCTTATTTATTGTCTGTCTCCCTCCTATATGGGACAGGGGCTTTGCCTGTCTTATTCACATATATATCCTTAGTGCTGTGTCTGTGCTCAATAAATATCTGGTGATGAATGAATGAATGAATAAAGAATTTTAAAAAACGCACCCTCTGGCCTTCTTGGACAAAAACAGGTCTGTATGCTCTTTTTCAGCCCACTCGACACAGAAATTCACTCCCAGTGCTTCACTCTCCTGTCAAAGTCATCCACAGTCTCCGATTGGTCAAGTCTACTAGTTAGCCCTCTTCTCCCTCTGCTCCTCAGCAGCATGTGACAAGACCCATCACTTCTTCTAGAAACACTGGGAGGACACACGCTCTGGCTTTCCCTCTTTCTGCACAGCCTAAGCCTCTGATTCCACCTCTCTTTTTCTGTTTTCACCTCACTTCCTAGATTGTCCAAGGAGGTATGTGTCCAAACTCAAAATTGTACATACTGGCCCACAATACCCTTTCTGCAATTCTGAAACCTTTGCTCTAAAAAAAAGTTTTTACATAACTTTGGTGCCAAAACATCTTTTATGCCAATACCATATCCCAACTGATGTGATGCTCTTTCTAGTCTATTTCTCTGCTGCTGCTGCTGTTGCTAAGTCACTTCAGTCGTGTCCGACTCTGTGCGACCCCAGAGACGGCAGCCCGTGAGGCTCCCGCGTCCTTGGGATTCTCCAGGCAAGAACACTGGAGTGGTGGCCATTTCTCTACTGAAGGATAAATATTATTATAACTTGCTACAGATCTACGTGTGTGTTTGATTACAGGATAGCCCAGACCTCAATGGAAGCATTAGTCGATTATCTTTCTAAAACCTGAATACAGCTGAATTCTGAAACCCATCCGCCCCCAAAGGGGTTGCACATGGTCCTGTACCATCTGTTAACCAAAAAATCCCACAGAAAAAGCTCTGGCCACCCCTCCCCCATGCTTATGGGGCCCCTGCCCGCTTGACTCTCAAGGGTCTGAAAATGAAGCTTGCAACCTGCATTCAGCATGTCCAAAACAGAACTCTTGATGTCTCTCCTCTCTACAGGTTCACCCATATCAGTTACGCCCCCAACATGCACCCCAGCTGCTTGGACCAAAATACCAAGCCTTAACCTGGATTCCTTTCTGTTCCCCACAATTGCACCTTTAAGACCTCAGGAGGTAGGGTCAGCTCCAAGGTATCCGGGATGTGTCCATGGCCAATCACATTCACCCACTACCCCCAGGGCAAGCCTCCCTGCTGGCTTCACCTCACTAGAGCTGACTCTCCACTGAGCAGACGGAGCTGTTAAAAACTGAAGTCAGATCAAGTTGCTCCCCTGATAACTACCCTCCAACAGCTTCTCTCAACACTAAATAAAACCCTAACTCCTTGTATAGCCTTCAAGACCCCATATGGCTGGGCTCCTGCCTCACACTCTGGCATCACCTCCTATCACATTCCATCTTGCTCAGTTTCTTCCAGCCATTGCAGCAATTCTCCTTTCCTGCCTCAGGACCTTTGCATCTGCTGAGCCCTCTTCCCCCAGAATCTTATCTATTTCTCTGGTCACATCATTCAGATCTCTGATCAAGCATTATTCCCTGCCATAGCCCATCACTCACTTGCCATCTCTTTGCTATATTACCTTTGATTCACTGACTCTCTCCCCTAGCAGATTGTAAGTTCCATAAGGCTGGGAGTTTTGCAGTTTTGTGAGCCACTGACTGCCCTGTATTTAATACACAGCCTGCCACATATATGTGATCAATAAATACCTGTTGAACAGAAGAATGAATACATGTACACATTGTATATCATTTGGAAAATAAAGAATATACCAAAGAAAATAAAATCATCTCTAGAATCCTACTGCATAGCTATAAACATATATACAAATAAGCATGTATGTTTAGTAAGAACAATAATCAACATAATTGGTAATGTTCTATATCTTGATAGGGATTTGAGTATGCATTTGTGGAAATTCAATAACTGTACCCTTAAGGTCTGTATATTTCATTGTATGTAAATTTTCCCTTCAACGAAAAAATTATAAACTAATATTGAATGCTAATTAACAGTATATATGCTGAAGTACTGACAGGAAAGTGTACTAATGTCTGCAACTTACTTTGAAATGCATAAAAAAATAAGATGACTTATTGGACGGGTAGATGGAAGACAGATGGATACATACACATCACATACACATCAAATATATATATTTATTATATATGATAAAGCAAATATAATAAATTATTAACAGCAGAACTAGTAAGGGAGAGATGACTGCAAAATCCAGTTACACTATACATTTGAAAATTTTCATGATGAAAGGCTGGAAAAAAATAATTTGAGAACATATCGATTACAGTGTGTATCCTCCATGGTTCACTGAATATCTTATTGTATTTTCCCATATCATTACGGTCTTTGAAAGCACAGTTTCAAATGGTGGTACAGGATACCATCGGGTGGATGCACCACAACTTACTGAACCAGTCTCCTATCTTTGGACATAGAGATCATCTTTAAATTTTTTTTTCCTTTTTTTTTAAATTAATTTTTTTTTAAAATTTTTTACTTTACAATATTGTATTGGTTTTGCCATACATCAACATGCATCTGCCATGGGCGTACACGTGTTCCCCATCTTGAACCCCCCTCCCACCTCCCTCCCCATACCATCTTTAAGTTTTAACTTTCATCAACAACAGGGTAATGAAAATCCTTGTCTATACATCTGTGTGCCTAATTATGTTTATGTACTCAGTGTACACTCCCAGAAGGACACTCACTAGGGTCAAATGTCGTAACATTTTAGAATCCTGATACATACATACTGCCAACAGCCTTCTTGAAAGGTACACATTGAATAGAGACATTCTTATTATTTGGAGAGTCTGTAGGATGCTTAAGGGAGAACAACTGTGTTACTCTGTCTCCACCACCAGGCACAGCATACTGTAGGCACAGGAGAAAATAACTTGGATTATATTAAAAGTATGTAGGACCAGATCTAATTCTGCCATTATTGGGGAAAAACAGTGAGAGAGTCTTTTCTTTGTGGAAAATCTGAGGCTGCCTCTTTGTCACCTATGGTGAGGAAAGGGCTGCAGACAGAATGCAAGGACTGAGGTGTCCCTGAAACCCAGGATGTCACTGCGAACCTAGGACCAGTCTTTCCAGGGTTAAGGGAAGTTTCTGGGACTCACTGAAGAAATCATGGTTCAGTCAAATAATGCAACATTCTGTGGCCTTTGAACAGTGAGGTCAAGACATATGAACTGTGGTGGGAAGATGATTAGGTCGGATGCTAAGCGTTAGTCGCTCAGTCCTGTCCTACTCTTTGCAACCCCATAGACCGTGGCCTGCCAGGCTCCTCTGTCCATGGACTCTCCATTTAAGAATGCTGGAGTGGGTAGCCATTTCCTTGGGGATCTTCTGAATCCAGGGATCAAACCTGGGTCTCCCACATTACAGGCAAATTCTTCACCGTTTGAGCCACCAGGGAAACTGGATGCTAACAGAAGCAGTGAGCAAGAGGCAGAACAGAGGGAAGGGCCTCCGTATCCTCAGGGCGGCACAGGGGGAGGGGAGGTTGCCTTCTTTACTCCATGCCCCTAGGGACCGTGGGTTGTTGTTGATTTCTTTAAACAGTCATAACTTGCAAGAAAAGGTAGTTCCCAGAGGAAAGGGGGACAAAGTTGGTGGGGACTGTCCTTTGAGGCCTCTATTTGGATTTACTATGTCAGTGTTCTGGCTAAGACTTCAGTATACTGGCATTTCAGGCTTAAAATTCACTGGAGAAGTAGTTCTTACCTCACAAACACGTTTTGTTCCACAGGTTCACTTGTGAATTCTTGTTTAGAACTTGGGGTATGTTTCCCTCTAAGATGGAAACAGTTTCTATTCTGGCCAGCAAGACCTTTTTCTGATCCTTCATGAAATCAAGTTAGATCTGATTTTCATAAAGGGCAGTAAAACACTATTGAGAGATCAGGAAGGGGCTTTTCACAGGGCTGGTTACAGAGGCTGTAATTTTCCTTAAAAAAAAAAAAATTCTAGGGAATTAGGGCTAGTGGTACCCCTATTTCCCATTTTTAATTTTTTTTTAAAGAAGGAGAACCCTCAGAACTTTCCTTAGTAACAGACTAAGGGATGAAGGCAGAAGGGAAAGAGGTCTTAAGTAAATGCCTGAGAAGAAGTTTCCTTCTGAGGTGATGTGATCCAGTGAGCGAGGGGACAAGGGAAGGAAGGCCTGACACAGGCTGCATCCCCAGAATAAATTAGAAGAAGGGCAGTGACACCAAGAGGGGCAGAGCCCGCAAGACTTGAGGAAGAGGAGTGTGGGGTGAGGGTTCAGAGATGAAGCCCACAGGGAACCTGAACCCTCCAGTGAATGGAATGTGTTTAGGGCACAGACCTTGAGGGCAGCAAAGAAATATTCTTGAGCCTCATGTATGTCAACAGAAACAAGAGCTTCCAACGGTCTGGAATTGCAGTAGGTCTCAATCTCACCAGCACTGCTCTTGGATCACTGATCAGTTTGCAGATGACAGGGACAACAGGGCAAATGACTGCCAGTAAATAATGTATGTTTCTGTTGCGTGGAAGAGATAATATATTTAGCTGAAAGTCCTATTCTACCAGGAAGATGTTAAGCCCTGAATCACACAAGAGCTGCAGGGTCACTCAAACAACCAAAAATGAATCTGAGGATGAGAAAAGCAACTTAAAAAATAAGCTGATGGGGAGGGAGGAGGGAGGAGGGTTCAGGATGGGGAACACATGTATACCTGTGGCGGATTCATTTTGATATATGGCAAAACCAATACAATATTGTAAAGTTAAAAAATAAAATAAAGTAAAAAAAAAATAAGCTGAATGTGTTACAAGTCTAGGAGAAAGCCTTAGGAAGGAAAATGGAATACCAACATGTAAATGGTAGGGCAAGGAGGCCCTGTGGGCACTGCAGAGGTTGATGCTTCCAGAGATGAGGTGAAGGAAAAGTGAATTACCCAGAGACAGGTGGCAAACATGATTAGGCAGGTGCTGCTGCTGCTGCTAAGTCGCTTCAGTCATGTCCGACTCTGTGCGACCCCATAGACGGCAGCCCACCAGGCTCCCCCGTCCCTGGGATTCTCCAGGCAAGAACACTGGAGTGGGTTGCCATTTCCTTCTCCAGTGCATGAAAGTGAAAAGTGAAAGTGAAGTCACTCAGTAAATGTCCGACTCTTTGTGACCCCATGGACTGCAGCCTACCAGGCTCCTCCATCCATGGGATTTTTCAGGCAAGAGTACTGGAGTGGGGTGCCATTGCCTTCTCCGGATTAGGCAGTATAAAAACCCCTAAAAGAAGAGTGCTTCATCAGGAGCAGGCAGTGGCTGCCATGCCTCTGCCGGCTGGACACCAGGGCATGAACAGATATTCGAAGACTATCTGTGGATTTGAGGTTATCTTGAAGGCATTCACCAGCCCACAGACTGGCCTTCTTCTAATTACTCCCTGTTACTTCAAATCTACAATGTATTTTATGTACTAGGAAGAAAAAACTGGGGAATCCTTGATGGTTCAGTAGTAAAGAATCTGCCTGCAATACAAGAGACTGCTTGCAATGCAGGAGATGCAGGTTAGAGCCCTGGGTCAGATAGATCCCCTGGAGGAGGAAATGGCAACTCATTCCAGTATTCTTGCCTGGGAAATCCCATGGACAGAGGAGCCTGGTGGGCTACAGTCCATACGGTCGCAAAAAAGTATGACACGATTTACCAACTAAACCACCACCACTAAGAAAAAACTGACCAGTTAAACTACAATACAGCATGAATTTTTAAGATGCATCTCAACTCTAGAGATGTCAGAATCATAAAACAGTGGGCATCTTAGAAACATGAAAGATGGAAACTGAAAAGATACCCCACAGCTATTTTGAGAAGGATGCATGGAACCATGACACCACCTTGCTCCTTCTCCCCCAGACCCCTCTCTTCAGCACCAGTGAGAGGGGGGCCAAGAATGGAGCTCCATAAAAGGTGGAGAAGGATGGGTACATGGAAGAAGGATCCACAAAAGAAAGTAGGCCCAGGGATGTAACGACTCCCTGTGGATCTGATTTATAGTCTCCTTGGAAGGCGGACTCAGCCACAGGCACCAGTCTCCGGCCACACTTTCCTGCTCACACAGCAAGCCCAATGGCAAATCTGCAGCTTCCGTGGGACCAGTGGCAGGCACATTGGGCCCCTGGGGACAAGTGCCAAGTGCTGGCCTTCCTCATGAATGCACATGACACCAGAGCATCCTCTCACCCTCTTTCTATGGCACAGGTCCTAAAAGTAGGAGTCGGGCTACACAGGAAATGTGTTTGCAAAGAATGAACCAAGTCTTCTCCCTCGGAAAATAGCTTCCCTCCACAGCCTCCTTCAAGAGAGTTGGAAAGGAATGCTGCCCATTTGCAAATCAATAACTTACAGTGGCTGTGTAGACAATAAAGCACAATATGTGATGCTAGAGACCCATAATGGCTCAGTGTTCGAGCATAATCTGCCCTCCAAGTAGCAGATGAGGATCCACACAGGCCTCCTGGCTGTGTCTGCCCGCTGCCACGCTGAAGGCTGGTGGTCTGTCTGCCTTTCTTTCTTCTTTTTTTTTTGGTAGAAAATCAGAAGGCTACGGCTGAGACAGCTGCCAGGAGCCAACAACACTCGACATTTCACCACTTCCTCCTTTTCACAGCTATTTGCATAAGGGTTGTTAGGAAAACACCTATTCCAGAAGGGAGATGATTTAATGGAAAAAAAAAAAGCATCTCAATCATTCACTTTCAGCCAGAATCTCACACACTCAGAGGCACTTGACAGGATCCTTGGAAATCAGGAGAAACAGCTGCCGTGCAGGCCACGCCCCCAGGGATGTCAGCCCTTTTGGTACCAGGGGAGTCGCCCGCGCAGACAGATCTGTTAGATGCTTAGATGCTGTGAGATCCGGACCAGGGGCAGACGCTAGGAGACCACATAATAAAACTGCTCTCTATGCCACCTGGATCAGCCCCTGCTCAATCTACAGACAATAAAAACGGCCTGGGGGCAGCAACAATTTCCCTCTGAAGATTCCACATCCTTCTAATTAGTCTCTGAGTCTGGCACCAGAGCAAGAGCCCTGGGATGTGGAGCCATGACCTGGACTCCTGGGTCCCTGAGAACCAAACCAGCTAGGTCTCTGGGAATTCAGGAATGAGCCATTATCAACCCACTTGCCCCATCTGAAGGGTTAGCAGGGCACAGTTCTGCTTCCTATCCTCTCACTCACTCTGACCAGACTGCTCTCACTCCCAGCAGAAAAGCAAAGGAAGCCATTTCTTCATGAAGGGTAATGCCTGCTCAAACATGCATCTCTCACATTAGACCAAACTGCTGAAAAACCCTTCGAATTGCGCAACTTCAGGGAAACCAGCCTGGGGGGAGGCACCCCTACAAAGCAACCAGGCAGACGAGCCAATGACATCTGACATGTTCGACTGTGGGTGCTCTAGATACAGATGCAGAGGGTTTGCCTTTTGTAAGGGCCAAATGGCATGCTGTTACGGGCAGCGGCTCAGCTGAGGGAGGTTTTTAGGAAGCTGTTGCTGCTGTATGCAAAAAAAAAAAAAAAAAGGAGTAAGAGAAAATAAATATGAAGCATCTGGATTTTGTGCACTTACAATGAATGTCAAAAACTTGAACCTAGAAGATGGTTGCCTGTGGCTTGGCATTTCTCCCTGGCCTAAGCGCTCCAAATCCAACATGGGGATTTCCGAGCCTCAGCCCAAGACACTCTTCACTGGACCTCACTTTCAGTCTGTTGGGCACATGAGTATAATTACTGGCAACTTCAGCATTTGGACTGGGTTCCAGACGGTACCTGATTAGCACGTATGAGTCTGTTTTGGCCATTTGGCCTATAACGGACAGTCCATCTGGGGCATCTGAATGGCAGCTGTTAGTGAATTTGAGCACAGGGCAGAAGGAGATGAGTCTTTTCCTTACACCCCTCCCCCAAAACTCAGCATCCCCAGAAGAGAGGGAAGAGCTTCAACACCCCACTGGCAGCCTTAAGTCTAGTCTTCTGTGCAGAACAGAGAACACTAAAGAGTCTACATGTCCTCCTCACACTAAGATAGCCTGTGAAAATACACCTACACAGGAAAATACACCTATCAAGCACCTACCACATGCCAGGCATGGGAAAGAAGAATGTACACAAGATACGTGCGAATGTGCTCAGTTGTGTCTGACTCTTTGGGACCCCATGGGCTGTAGCTCACCAGACTCCTCTGTCCATGGAATTTTTCAGGTAAGAATATTGGAATAGTTTCAATTTCCTACTCCCCAGGATCTTCCCGACCCAGAGATCGAACCCACGTCTCCTGCATCTCCTGTATTGGCAGGCAGATTCTTTACCATTGTGCCACTGAGGAAGCCCACATGAGACACCCGCCCTCTCTTAAAGGAGCCCAGGGAACAAAGATGTGAATAAGAAACAATGTCAGGATACAAAGATGGCATAACAGAACCACCTGAAATGCGCTAGGAAATAGACGAGAACTTCATTAATCATGCCTATGGCTGAGGGCCAGGGGTGTCTGAGCAGAGTGACAATCAGCTCTGAATTTTGGAAAAAGTATTCCAGAGATGGTAAGACTAGATTGGTGAGAGGCAGTAACTAGGAGGAGGGAGACTGGTTAGGAGGCTGCTATGAAGGTTCCAGAGAATGAGGGTGTGGATGTGAGAGAGAAGAGGAGGAGGAGCCAGAGCCAAAGGGCTTCCGGCTGGCTGCAGGCAGGAGGGGAGAGAGGCCTGCCTGGGGCCTGTGTGCCTGCAGCTAGGTTAAAAAGCCTGGTGCACTGAACATCTCCATCCAATCTGCCAACACTCCAGCCCTCTCTGACACACTTTCTGAACCTCCTTGATCCTCAGATTCACCTCTGCTAGAATCTGAGCAACATTCTGGCTTCCGGTCCTAATTTTTGTATCTTCTCCAGAACATGCATCCTGCCTCCCGCACACCCCCCTGCTTCCAAACTTCTCATCCACCCAAGGGTCAAATGTGGGGCCATGGAGCCTTCCTGTCCTTCCCGGCATCTCCAGGGGCTCCAGAACTAGAAGCCCCAAGAAGGGCCATACTCCCTGCATGATCCTCTGCATGGGCCCCTTTCCAAATACAAACCACAAAGAGCTGACTGGAGGTGAGGTCCCCTTTTCAGGCTGACCTGCCTCAGCTGGTAGTAGCAATTCCAGGATCCACCTGGTCTGCCTCTACCTGCAGCAGCCCCCAGCCCAAGTCTGGCCCTGTGGACTAGGGCAATCTTGGAATCTTCCCCAAAACTCCTCTGGGATATTTTTGTATGACTAAAGAAAGCTGGACATGAGATGACAATCCTAATTTCTTTGGTGAAGTCCAGAAGAAATGCATTGAGGGTGGGACCAGGACAGGTCACTGGGGCAGAGGAGCCCCTGTGTTTTTCCTATAACTCTAACTGCTAACATCTAAGGCAGGAGTAATGCTGGAGCTGTGTGTGCTCTATAGCGTTTATATTCATAAGAGGATTTCCCAGTGCATAACTAGTGCAGTTGCATTAGATCCCTCCAACAACGTGGGAGGTGGGGGTGGTTACCAACTCCTGGAAGGATAGCATGAGAGCACAGTTTCTGCGGTGGATGCCTGGGCTGGAACCCAGCTCTGCTACGCACTGGCTCTCTGACTTTGGGTAGGTATTCTACTTCCATGCTGGCTCCTTGGAAGAAAGATGCTCGCTCTCTGGAAGAAAAGCTATGACAAACTTAGATAGCGTATTAAAAAGCAGAGACATCACTTTGCCAACAAAGGTCCATCTAGTCAAGGCTATGGTTTTTCCAGTAGTCATGTACAGTTGTGAGAGTTGGACCATAAAGAAGGCTGAGTGCCAAAGAATTGATGCTTTTGAACTGTGGTGCTAGACAAGACTCTTGAGAGTCCCTTGGATAGCAAGGGGATAAAACCAGTCAATCCTAAAAGAAATTAACTCTGAATAATTCATTCATTGGAAGGACGGTGAAGCTAAAACTCCAATACTTTGGCCACCTGATGCAAAGAGCTGACTCATTGGAAAAGACCCTGATGCTGGGAAAGATGGAAGGCAGAAGAGGACAAAAGGTGAGATGGTTGGATGGCATCATCAAACTCAATGGATATATGAATTTGAGCAAACTCTGGGAGACAGTGAAAGGGAAGTCTGGTGTGTTGCAGTCCATGGGGTCACAAAAAGTCAGACACAACTTAGCAATTGAACAATAACAACAGATTCTACTTCCTCATGTCTCAGTACCTCTGGATGGGAAATGGGACTTAACACTAATGCTTAGCACAGAGTGAGCACTTTATAAGCATTTGTTAAAGAAAGATCTCCACTTTAGAGGTGACTCAGACACACTGCTGGCAGGCTGAGGAACTTGCCTGAGGTTTCCTGGCTGGAATGTGAAGCGGGAAATTAGAATTCCTTGGCTCCTCGGCCACACTCTTCACGCTACATCAAGCTACTCTGGGAAGCGCCTACTCTCCAGGAAGATCCTTAGCCTTCCCGGGAAAGGGCCTTTACTAGGAAAACAATGTATATCATCATCCTACAGCAACAACTATTAAAGCAGAGAGTATCTGTCTTTTGAAATGTATTATTGAGATAAAATTCATATAATATAAAATTTATCATTTGAACCATTTTAAATATGCAATTCAGTGGTTCTTTAGTGCATTCACAGTGTTGTGCAACCGATATCATCATCTAATTCCAGGACACGTACCACCCCAAAAAGAAACTCTGTACTTCCACATTCTCCTTGTTCCCTAACCCATGGCAACCCATACGTGGTACTTTGCTTCCGGCTTCTTTCACTTAGCGCAATGTTTTCAAGGTGCATCCATCTTGTAATGTGTCAGTACTTCATTCCCTTTTATGGCTCACTAATATTCCACTGGAGGATATACAACACTCTGCTGATCCATTCATCAGTTGGTGGACATTTGGGTTATTCCCATCTTTTGGCTATTGTAAACAGTGCTTCTATGAACACTGGAGTATAAGTTTTTGTGTGAACTTGGGTATATAGCTAGGAGTGGAACTTCTGGATCATACGGTAACACTATCCTTAGCCTTTCAAGGAACAGCTGAACTGCTTTCCATAGCCATATAAAGTGGCTATGCCATTCTATATTCCGAGCAGAAATGTATAAGGGTTTCAGTTTCTCTATTTCCTGGGCAACACTTACAATTTTCCTTTTTCCCCGCCTATATATATTATAGCCACCCTAGTGATGTGAAGTGATAACTCACTGCAGTTTTGATTTGCATTTCCCTAATGACTAATGATGTTGAGCATTTTTTTTTATGTGCAGTACACCTTTATGTTCTTGATATTGTGGTGATTAAGATAAAAGATATGAAGTCTTGGGCCCTTTTCTTAGATAAAGAGGTGGGCTTGGTGGACATGTACAAAGCTGACTCACACAGAGGATGGCAGCAGGGGAACCTAATACCAATGCACAGGTTACTGGGGTAGGGAGGGACTTGGGAATTTGCACAGACCCACAAAAGCTATCATATCCACAATGGGCCCATCCTGCTCTGCTCCTCTTGCTGATTATTGGGGCTCATCTGTTTTTGTAGGCTTTCGCCACTGCTGCCACCTTTAGAATGGCAGCCCAACTTTCTTCAAGGGCTTGAAGGGGGGATTAATTACTAAGAGGCTCTGAGATGCTCAGCTAGGAAACCGATCTCAAGCCTGAGAAAAGCTGGGGAGCTAAGGATAAACGCCTCATGACAGATCCATCTCAGAAGCTAAGGGAGCAGATGGCCTGAAACGCCAGCCAAAGTCAGGGCTGGGTACTCATTGAAGCAAGGCCCTCCTATGGTACAGGGGCAGCAAAGTGGCCCCAAGGTGACTGATATATGAGCGCTGTGAGTTTTGAACCTCTCTATCAAAAGCAAAGGCAGATTGTAGCTGGGCAAGGAAGGATCTTTCTGCAAGGCCACTGGCCATCATGGTGAAGAATGCTTACCTCAAATATGGGTGTCCCCGGCCCCATGCTGCCATTTCTTTTCAGTGGTCTGGCCATTTCATCATTTTCCTGGGCCTTCTCCAGAAACAGGAGAGAGAAAAGCACCACTGTGTGCTCCCACAATTCTTGCAGATAGGTATGGCTAAAGGAGTCAGGCTGAAGTCAGTGCTGTCCTGCTCTATCTGTCATTGTGCAATAAACTACTCCCAAGAAGCTGTGGTTTAGAACCACAGTTTGTTATCTCTCTCACAGTTCTGTGGACTGAGAAGACTCAGATAAGCAGTTTTTCCTTAGATTTTTAGCTGAGATTTTAGCTGAGTAGTTGTATCTACTGGACTACTGGACTGGATGCCCTAGATGGATCATTTACATGGCTGGTCCATAATACTGGCCATCAGCTGGAAGCTTAGCTAGGGATGCCCACTGGAGGAGTGCCAAAGGGCCTGGGCTTCTCACAGCATGGCAACTTGCTTCCAAGAGGGAGTGTTCCAACAGTTAATGTTTCAAGAAACTCAGGCAGAAGCTGTAAGGCTCCTATGACCTAGGTTCAGCTGTCACACAGTATTACTTCTGTTGGTCAAAAGTGAGTCACAGGGAACTCTTCCTAATTCCACAAGGCCAGTATTACCCTCCCAGACAAAGACATCATAAGAAAAGAAAACCATAGATCAAATCCCTTATGAATAAAGATGTAAAAATCCTCGACAAAATACTAACAAACTAAATTCAGCAACATACAAAAAGATTACACGCCATGAACCAGTGGAATTTATCTGAGGAATACAAGAGTGGATCAATATATGAAAAGCTATCCGTGTAATACATATTAATAGAATAAAGAACAAAACCACATGACCATCTCAATGGATGCAAAGAAAGCATTTTGTGAAATCCAACACCCTTTCATGATAAAACACTCAATAAAGTAGGAATAAAAGAAAATTCCTCAACTTGTTAAGGGTATTTATAAAAAGCCCACAGCTAATATCACACTTAATGGTGAAAGACTTGAAAGCTTTCTTTCCAAGATCAGGAACAAGACAAGGATATCCACTCTTGTTACTTTTATTCAATACTGTACTAGAGATTCTAGCTGGGACAGTCAGGCAAGAAAGAGAAATAAAAGGCATCAGATGGGGAAGGAAAAAGTAAAACGATCTCTATTTGCAGATGACAAATATACAAAAAATCCTAAAGAATACATACACACAAACAACATGCCAAACTATTAGAGCAAAAAGTTTAGCAAGTTGCAAGATAAAAGAACAGTATAAAAGAATCAACTGTATTTCTATATATCAGCAATGAACAACCTGAAAATGAAATGAAAAACTTACATTTTCAAAAGCATTAAAAATAAAATATGAATAAATTAAGCCGAAGAGGTACAAAACTTGTATACTGAAAACTACAAACAACATAACTGACATAAATTGGATCTAAATACGTGGGAAAACATCTTGTGTTCATGTACTGGAAAACTTGATACTGTAAACATAATCATACTTACTAAACTGATCTACAGATTCGACACGATCCCTGTAAGCATTCTAGCTTCCTTTTTGCAGTTAATTAACACGCTGCTCCTAAAATTCATATGGCAATTCAAGGGACCCACACTGTTTCAAGCTGAAACAATCCTGAAAAAACATGAAGTTGGAGGATTCATATGTCCTTGTTTCAAAACCTATTACAGTAATCAAGATAGTGTGGCATGGGCATAAGGATAGACATATACACAGGTGGGATAGAGCTCAGAGTTCAGAAGTAAGCATTTACCTCTCTGGTCTGCTGATTTTTTAACAAGAGTTCTAAGACAATTCAAAGGGCGAAAAGACTAGTCTTTTCAACAAATGGTGCTGGGACAACTAGAAAACCACATAAAAGACTGTCTTTGGGCCCCTGCTTCACACCATATTCTTAAAAAAAAAAAAAAACCTTAAAATAGATCAGAGATCTAAACTAGGACCTAAAACCATAAAACTCTTAGAAGAAAACATAAGAGTAAATCTTTGTGACCTGAGATTAGATAACAGCTTCTTAGATATGACACCAAAACACATGCAATAGAAGAAATACTCAATAAACATGATAAGATAAAAATTAAAAGCTTTTAAACCATTTAATTTTTTTTTAAGTTTTTACGGCACACTGTGCAGCTTGTGGGATCTTCAATTCCTACCAGGGATTGAACCTGGGCCATGCACAGCAGGGAAAGCACCAAGACCTGGCCACTGGACTGCCAGGAAACTGCCTAAAAGTTTTTGTGTTTATAAGGATACCATCAAGAAAGCAAAAAGACAACTCATAGAATGGGAAAAAATATTTACAAATCACATACCTGATAAGGGACTTATATCAAGAATATATTAAGAATTCTTAGAACCTAATTTTTAAAAAACACGTAATTAAAAATTGGGCAAAAAAATTTTTAAACATTTCTCAAAAAAATACTGCCAACATGTGCCAATGAGCACATCAAAAGATGCTCAACATGACCAGTCATCAACGAAATGAAAATGAAAACAACAATGCGATACTGCTTCACACCCACTGGCATGGCTGTAATAAAAAAGACAGGCAATAGCAAATGTTGGCAAGGATATGGAGAAACTGGAACCCTCATACATTGCTGGTGGGAAGATAAAATGAGGCAGCTGCTTTGGAAAATAACTTGGCAGTTCCTCAAAAAGTTAAGCAAAGAGGTATCATACAATCCAGCAATTCCACTCCTAGATATATACCCAAGAGAAGTGAAAAAATATGTTCACACAAAAACTTGTACACAATTTCAAACCAGCACAATTTATAACAGGCAAAAGATGGAAAAAGAAAAAAACAGCTGATGAATGGGTAAACAGAATGTGGTATATTTATACAACGGAATACTATTAAGCGATACAAAGGAATGAAGTACTGATTTACGTGACAACGTGGACAAACTGTAAAAGCATTATGCTAAGTGAAAGAAGCCAGACCCAAAGGGCCACATAGGGTATAACTCCAATGATATAAAACGTCTAGAATAAACAGACCCATAAAGACACAAAGCAGAGTGGTGGTTGCTGGGGGCTGGGAGCAGGAGGGAACGGTGAGTGACTGCTCAGGGGTATGAGGTTTCTTTGTGTGGTAATTAAAATGTTCTGGAATTAGGTAGTGGTGTTTGCATAATTATGTGAATATGACATGAACTTCTGTACTTTAAAGGGGTGATTTTTATGGTATATGAATTATATCTCAATAAAGCTATTATTAACACACACACACACATGAATCATAGGGTCAGCTAAGTGCAGCAGAGAGCAGACTACACTGTGAAGCATGTTCACTGCGAGGGCATCTTTAAAGACCAGTTACCACATATTTCCAACCTGCTAACACTTTGCGGAAGCAGTTGAGGAAGTCTCGACTCGTAAATACATGGTTTACCTGAGAATGAGAGTTAGCTTGGTAGAACAGAAAGCCTGGGTAGCAGAGATGGGCAGATTCAGGTTCAAATCCAGACTCTGCCATTCAGCTGTATAAGCTCAAGTGAGGTACTTAATTTTTCTCTGCCCCAGTTTGCTCAGCTCTGCAGGATGATAGGATTAAAAGGCTAATACATGCAAAGTGCTTGTTAAATAATAGTTGTTCAGTAAGTAATAGCTCTTATTCTTAGTTCTCTCTTGTCAGCATAATTATTAATACTAGTGGCCCTTGTCAGCATTCAACAACACCTACCATCAGCTTGGGAATTACCTGCGAATTTCTATTTTCCTAGCTATTTGGCTCATCAGGCTAGATCAGAGAGTCACACAATTTTGGAGCTATTAAGATTTCCCAAAAATCATATGATTCACATATAAGTAATAGATATAGTAAATTAGCTTTAATATATACAGCAGTCTTGCAAATCAACAATTAAAAGATTAAGAGGCCAATAGAAAACTAAGCAAAGACCATGAAAAAACAACTCATACAGATACACACGTGGCTAACAAACACATGAAAAGCATTCACCCTCCTTAGTGCTCATGAGAGTGCAAATTAAAGAAAGATAACATTTGAACTTATTAAATAAATATTTGAAAATCTTTTGTGAGGTATTGGCCAAAGTTCAGAAAGAAGTCAGTCTTATACACTCCTGATGGGAATGTTAATTGGTACAATATTTCTAGATGGTAATTTAGCAATGGATATCAAAAGCCTCAAAAATAGCATACCCCTGGACTTAGCATTCCTCCTTCAAAAATTTATACTATGGAAATAATCATGAATGTGTACAAAATTTTGACTACAAAGACATACATTTATTGGTTGCAATATTATTTTTAATAATAAAAAACTGAAAACAACCAATATATCCCATGACAGGGAATTGATTAAATAAATTATGGAACACATACACAATGGAATACTTAATAGCTAGGAAATATGCTCACCATAATCAAAACAGTATGAAATTATCTCATTTTAAAAGTTATTTTTAAAAAAGACCAGCACTTGTTAATTCTAGGTGACAGAGTTATAGGCTAATTTTTCTTTTCTTTTTTGTTGGTGTGTATTCTGTACAGTGATCTTGTATCATTTTAACATCATGAAAAATTTTTCTTCCATAAATTTACTCATAGAGGCCCATTCAGTGTGCCTCTGAATAGTATATTTATACAATGGAATACTATTAAGGCCCATCCACGAATGCCCATTCAGGCAGCCTAGAGAGCCTGCTGAATATCCATGCTCCTACATTCAAGTCCCTTCCTCCTACAGCCCAGAGAGTGTTCTCAGACCAGGCTGCTGACTCCTGTTCCTCTCCGGTTCCTCCTCCTACACTAATCATCAGTTCAGGGAATCAGGGGATCTCTCAGCACCTCCATCCCCCCACCTGCAGACTGCCTCCTCTCCAAGCCCCAGAGCCCAGCACTCTTGTGGAGAGAAATGCTCTTCTGAAGTTGGTGACACTATGATTTCCAGTCTACTGTGAGTCTCCACAGGCCCTGGAGGTGTGACCCCCTTCCCTGGCCAGGAGATGGCAGGAGCCACCTCCAACACCTGCCAATACCAGCACTGCCCAGGGCCCGGTCTCTACCTGGTGTGCAGAGCAAAGGGCCCCGCAGAAAGGAGGCGGCTCAACCAGATCCCTTCTCACCCGCCTGAGACGTGCCACCAATTTTTAAGGGCAAGATGCAAGACTGCTTGTCCCTCAGAATCTGCGCCAAACACCAGGGCCAGAAGCCCGCTGGGAGAGGCACTGGCCTGTGGGTCACAGGAAGCAGTCCCTCTCACTGGGTGGAAGTGCTTTGTGGTTTCTAGCTCCGTTGACGTATGTGGTTGTTTGCCTGCTTTCATGACGGTCCCTCCTCCTCAAAGTGTTGCATGCAGATTTTCCCCCTTAAGTAAGGTTAACACACACAATGACTCCCTGAGGATGTTCAGGCCCCAGGATGACAAGTACTCTGGAATCTGGGGTTACTTCCCGTCAACTCCCCACTTCCCATCTAAACTTACAAGATCAAACCTAGCCACTCCTCTCTCCTCTCAACTCTCAACCCTTTAAACTGAGTCACCCTGACCGTGGAGGCAAATTCACACATACCTTCATATGCTGGGGCCATACCAAGAACTTTCCATGTTTCATAAACTTTCATGCCTTATCTTAAAAATTAATGTAAATTTTACTTTACATGCTATTTTTGTCCTACTATATTTCATTAATTTTATGCTGTACTTTCCTCTCCTCCACATTGTAATATCTTTAAAACCTGAATGGAGCCTTAGAATCAATAGTGGCTTTAGTTTAATTGGCAGGTTATTTCCCCCTATGAAATATAATGATAAAAAAAGTAATACTTTACCCTAGCAATCTTGGAACTGATGTTCCAAGAACTGATGTTCTGAAAGGTGTGTCAGGTTTGCATATTGCTGGCTCTCCTCTTAAGGCCCAAGTTCAAGGGCCATGATGGTACTTCCTTATGCTATAAAGTCCAGCATCCAGAACACAGCCCCCCTGCCAAGGCATGTGGCTCATTCTAAACAGTACCTTCCCCTCAGCCCTTCCGCTGGGGGATACTCAGCGGCAGTGTAAGGAGATGTTTACTGAGCACTTAAGACAGGCTGTGCATTGAGCTAAGTGCTGTAAGTCCCTTCATTTCATCTTCTCAACACCCCTATGAGGTTCCTGTAATCATCCATTTTAGAGATGGAAAAATGAGGCTCTGAGGGGTGACGAGACCTCCCAGGACTGCCCCAAACCCAGGTCTCACTCCAGAGGCCTGGCACTAACCCCTAAGCTTTCAGTTATGAAGGCACACAGCAAGCATGGGACTTCTGCCAGCTAACATTCTGGACCCACTTGGGACCCAAGAGGCTGGCCCTTCGTAAAACAATTCTCTGCTGCAGGACAGCCCCTTTCAGGAGCTGCCCAGCCAGTCTCTGCACAGGCCCACCCAAGGAGCCCAGGGATGCAGGCTGAGCTGGAGGACCAGGTAAAGTCACAGCCCAGAGAGAAGGAAAGTCGAAGGAGAGACAGAAAGCAGGTCTCTGCCCCCAAATGCTTCAGTTCTTACTCCTTCCTGTTGGCCACTTCCTTCTAACTCATCTCCACACCTAGAAGCTTCCAAACTTACCTTCCCACGACACTCCCTTCCCTTGGCTCTCAAATTCTGGCCTATTTTTGCTCACCCTACAATTCCTGCTCAATCAAGCAGTTAACCTGTGGAGACCACTGAACTTCTTAGACCCACCCCCTCTGCCAGGCTATAGTAACAGCAGTCCTTTCCTGACCACCAGTGGTGTGTCAGCTCTTGCATTATCCCTGACTCTCCCCTGGACCAAGACTGTAGTCAAAATGAGCAAACTGAGGCACGGAGAGGTGCAGTAACTTGGAAATCACACAGCAAGCAGGCAGGGGAGCCCAGATGCAACCTAAGATCCGCCAACAAAGTCTGTGTTTTTCCTTCTCCACCGACAAGCTCCTCTACTAGTATCAGCCGTACCCAGGGACGAGATTCAAAGGTGGCTTCTTCATCTAGTATGCTGTGTTATCTGTTTCCCTCTGTATCTCTGTGTGTCTCCAAGTAAAAAGGCTGCATACACATGCTGTGGCTGGTATTTAGTCACTAGTCTAGCTGTGTCCGACTCTTTGCAACCCCTTGGACTGCAGTCTGCCAGGCTCCTCTGAACATGGGATTTCCCAGGTAAAAATACTGGAGTGGGTTGTCATTTCCTTCTCCAGGGCGGATCTTCCCAACCCAAGTACTGAACCTGCAACTCTGGCATTGGCAGGCAGATTCTTTGCCACTGAGCCACCTAGGAAGCCCCCAGAAATCACGTTAGCAGGGCTAGATTTTAAAGTGGTTCCACTACTCAGGCTTCTCCCGAGCCTTCCACCCCATCCCAGGGAGGGCTTTTCCTCAGAAAAGATTTTAAAATGTCATAAATTCAGCTCTTAAAGCAACACACACATCAATCGCTTGCCTGGATCCCCATGCCCTAGAGCTCACCTCATGGTTATATATGGGCATGTGTGTGTTTCCCCCACAAGCTATACATTTCTTTAAACACCTTTGCAGTCAAAGATCCGGAGCCTCTCTCCGCCTCTTCCCAACACACTGTGCCGGCTCTGGGCTCTGGGAACCTTAGAGTCTTACCCTCTCTCTTGTTTTGAAAGGGGCAGAGAGTACCATAGCTTGGAGGGGGGATTTCAGGAAAGCCCCAGAACCCCTCCTGAGGAAAAGTAGACTCATACAAAATATGCCTTCACCCTGCATCAGTCTTCACACCACTGGAAGGCTTTATATATGACAAATCAGAATCCCTGTTCTGCATCCCTCCTGCACCCTTAGCAGAGGTTCTGTACACAGTGCTCCAGAATTTCATAAAGGAAAATAATAAAATCCCACCACCATCTTTGGTCTGAAAGAATGCAGCCATTCACTTGAGGCCACTGTCCACGAGGCACCTCCCTCCCAAAGTCTCTAGACCATCCCCCCTTGTTCTCTGAAGTTTCAGCACCATCTTCTCCTAGGCTCTGAGCCGTCAAGCCTGCTCTCTGGCCCCCACGCCATCCAAATCCCACCCCCAGAGGCTGGCTGGCTAAGGTCTGAAAGTTTGTGATTCCCCAAATTCACATGTTGGAATCTAACTCCTAATGGGACAGTTTTGTGGGTGGAGCCTTTGGGAGGTGATTAGGTCATAAGGGAGAAGCCCACGTGAATGAGATAAAAGCTCTTAGACCCCAAAGAGCTCCACAGCCTCTTCCTCCAGGTGACAACATAATGGGAAGTCTACAAACTGGAAGAGGGTTCTGACCAGTCCCTGACCACGCTGGTGCCCTGATCTTGGACTTCTGGGCTCCAGAACTGTGAGAAATGAATGTCTGTTGTTTATAAGACACCCAGTCTGGTATTTAGTTCTAGCAGCTGGGATGGACAGACACTGTCCCTAGCCTCTCCCCGCCACACTGTGCTGGCTCTGTGCTCTGGGAACCTTACAGTCTTACCCTCTCTCTCCCAGATGAAGCTCGCCAGACCCTGCTCCTACAACAGCCCAAGGTCATCCTGACTTCAGGCAGAGGGAGACCCAATCCCAGGAACTCTCTGCACCAGCCTCTGCCCAGCAAGTGCCTCCTCACACCCAGGAAGCACTGGAGGTCACATGCAATCTGGCCTCTCAGATTCTCTGCTCTGGTAGGGCTCTCTTGGACGGTAACACACTGGAGCAGATGCAGCCCACAGGATGCCCCAGCTCCTCTGAGCCCTCGGCCGGCACTCCTAAACGTGGCCTCGTGCACACATATTCCTGGTAGCTCTGATGGGGAGCTGCACCTGAGCTGAGAGGAATCATCCCAGATAAACCGATTCTCTCCAGGCCTCTGTCTGACTCCCATCTGACACCACATTCAGAGCAGTGCAAGTCACGGTGGCCCAAAGGGGCCAACAGCCCAGGTCCCTCAGTGGATAAATGGACAAACAAAATGTGCTACATACACACAATGAAATATTTGGCCATAAAAAGAAGGAAACTCTGACATATGCTACAATATGGATGAACTGTGAGGACATGATGCCACGTGAAACAAGCCAGTCACAAAAGACAAATAAATACATACAATCCCACTTATCTGCAGTACCTAGAACAGGCAAATTCACAGAAACAGAAGGTAGGGTAGAGGTTTCCAGGACTGAGGGTAGGGGGGAATGAGGAGTTATCATTGAATGGATATAAAATTTGTTTGGGATGCTGGAAAATTTCTGGAAACAGATAGTGGTCATAGCTGCACAACACTTTGTATGTACTTAGTGCCACAGAGTTGAATACTTTAAAATGGCTAAAGGAGTACACTTTATGTTAGGTATATTTTTAAAAGTTTAAAAATTAAATGCGCTCTAGACTGTGACTTAAAAAAAAAAAAGGCAACAGCTGCATCTGTCTTTACCTCACTTTTAAAAGATTTGAGGATTTGCTATATTGATACTTCCCATAAGAGCCTGACACACCAAGAACGTGACCCCAGTACTTAATCTCCAGGTACACCACCTCCACAGAGGCCTAACACCTTTGGCCCCTTGGCCAGCTAAGACCACCCTGGATGAAAGGTGCCACATGAATGGAGACATCCCTTTTTCCCTGCCCTTCCCTCCACCCATAGGCAGCTGATTTCTCTAAGAAGGCTGGGCAGCCAGGCCCATTCTGGGTCGGCATCAACTACCATCCTGTTATAAATCCTTCCCCACAAAGCACTGGAGACTGGTCCTCTCACTGTGCCAAGAAGTCTTTTTCCTAACCATCTGTAACCCATTCAAAGGCACCCAGCAGGAAGCGATGGCAAGGAAAACCCCTGCACAAGGCAACTGGCGGGACCACCTCGCCTCTTGCTCACAGCCAACAAGAGAAGTCCTCCTTTCTCCGGACACAGAACATCTGGGGGAGTACTGAAAGGTGCCGGGCGCCTGTCAGGGCCCAAGTGTACTCTAGACAGATGCACGCAAAATTTGGTCAGAAACGCAAGCTGTATTGAATTTTTAAATTAACCCTGAAGAAAATTCATTTGAGAAAACAAAACAAACCCCAAACCCTAAGAGGGAAAGACAAGAACAATATATGAAAACTAACCTCAAAAATGCTTTCTTCTGATTTCTGTGGACAATGAGACCACAACTTCAAGTAGTTACAATCCTTCTCATCGTGGTTCCCCCTCCAGTCTGGTGTTGTCAGCTGCTTCTTCCTAATAGTCAGAGCTTCATTTTTTGACCCTATAAGCTGAAACTCTCAAAGTGTTTCAACAGTGAGCTGGGACTGGCCTATACAGGCTGGTAAAAGCAAATTATTAAATCTTCAGGAATTTGGTGAGCCAATTAAGAAATTATTAAAAATTAACTAAGCTAAAATTAAATGTGCTATTTTTAAAAAGAGAATAAATACTCAAAACAAACCACTTCTATTTATCTTGTTACATTTTACTATTATCCATGCTTTGGGCAGAGGTGGAGAACTTTTTGCAAAAAGGTCCAAGTAGTAAATATTTTAGGTTCTGAGGGTCTCCTTCTCAGCCATCTCACTCAACCACGGTCGTGAGTGCAAAAGTAACCTGAGACAATAGATGAATGAATGAACATGGCTGTGCTCTGATAAAACTTTATTTACAAAGACAGGTGACAAGGGTTTCACTGATGGACCATAGTTTGCTAACTGCTGCTCTTTATTTACATTTACTGTATCTGCACAGAAGAAATCCTATATAAGGGCTCTAATGTGCACCTCTTCCCAACTCAGTTCAGTGATAACGCACTGATGTGAAATGCGGTGATATGAGACACCATCAAATGCTACAAATCAGGGTTTTATTTGATTACCTAGTTTTAAGAAGGTGATGCAGAAAACTTTAGAGATGCAAATTTAAAAGTATATCATGTTGATAAAGAATATGCTGGAGGCTGCCAAGAGGGAAGGGGTGAGAGAGGGATGAATTGGGAGTCCGAGATTAGCAGATGCAAAACTGGTATACAGAATAAACAACGTCCTACTGTATAGCACATGATAAACCAAAATGGAAAAGAATATGAAAAAGAATATATATATACACACACATATATATGTGTGTATAACTGAGTTACTTTGCTGTAGAACAGTAATTAACACAACACTGTAAATCAACTATATATACTTTAATAAAAAAGAGAGAGAGAAAAAGTATATCATGTCAATAGCTGTATTTGAAAAGCACACAAAAATCAAACCATATTCTCTTGGTACTTGAGAACTATCATCCAATTTAGCAAGGAAGTCGCTGTTGTCACCAAAGATCGAGCAAAGTTCCCATGTACATCTTTGTTCTTTCGCTTTCATCTTCCTCACTGACTTAAATGAAAATATCAACCAGCACTTACATCAGATCAACACTTGCTGTCAATTTCAAACTTAGGTTGGCCAGGGGAATAAGATTTTGGCAAAAATCAACAAAAGCATTCTGTGAGAATCAACTGATGATATGAAATTTACCGTAAAGAGTATTAAATATTGTATGATTTTTAAACTGTATGCTAAACACCCTTTTATCAGTAAAATGTATAATAAACCTATACATGTACACGTGCAAGTTTGTTTAGAGAGCGAGCCGTTAAGCATTTACTAGCACAACGTTGATTGTGATAGAAAAGAATTTCCTGATTAACTTCCAGAGCAGTGAGACCTAACAGAGAAAGAGAGATTGACCCTACTCCCAGCACAATGAATAGCAACACATACACAAACATTACCAAACAAAAAAGGCACCTGTTTCCTTGAAATGCCATAAAAAAAACATGGAATTGTACAGGGTACCATGTAGGTGTGCCATTGGAATACATTACAAACTGTTTCTCTTCAGTGTTAAAGGCAGATACAGGATTCATCCTAACTCCTTTTTCTAAAAATGACTTTCTGGAGGAGCTCACAGCCCTCACTAGGTCTAGCCATTCTAGCCATCTGTGATGAAGCACTCAGTCATTCACTCACTCATTCCTCAAACACTAACTGGCCTCAAATTACACATCCTTACCTGTGCTCTAGATAGACACACAAACCAGAGAGTCTCTGTCCCCAAGTCAAAGGTCGTGTAGGCCGCAGACTGATAAACCCTCTTCCTTCCCTGGCCTCCACGCATTCAAGCCACATTCACAAAGTGAATCAATTCCACATTTCAGTCCTGAATTCCTGGAGGTCAGGGGCCAGGGCTAGTGCACCTGTGCATTCTGCATGCCTCCCCCCACCCCCGCCCCCACCCACGTGCCTGGGTGGTTGGTCACTTTCAAGGGAATAGGTGCTATAGGAAGCACTGTTTTAGATACAGAACCTGAGGAGCATCACACAATTAACTTCAGCAGTTCACCGATCCCAGGCTAAATGCTGGACTCCTGCTGGAAGGTAGGAGAGGGATTATTTTAAATGCAATTATCCTCTTCCTTCCCCAAATTAAAGAAGAGGATCACTTGAGTGTGTGGGAAAATGTTTCTCAATGTTTTTAAACTCATACTCTACCAAGATGTGGTCACACTTTACTTCTGAGCTTTGCATACAAAGCTCGCTCTATATATCTAGAATTTCCCATTGATTATGGGTTTTTTCATACTATACGTGCATCTTACTGAAACATGCCCAGTTCTTGCCCTTGCTCCTTCCTAGCTCAAACCATGGGTGTTCAACTTCTTACTCTGAAAATTGGTAATTAGAGGGGAGAATGTAACTCTGCCTTTTTAGAAGGAACTTAATAGTTCATCTCTACTAATGAGAAAGAGCTCTTCTTTATATATGAATGTCAGCCAGTAAATGTAGATCAGAACAACAAAATTTATTTTTTTGGCCGCATCATGTGGCTGACAGGATCTCGGTTCCCGGTTCCCAGACCAGTGACTGAACCCACACCCTTGGCCACAGAAGTATGGAGTTCTAACCACTGGACCATCAGGGAATTCCCAGAACGATGGAATTTGAAAATGACCACTCCACAACTCCCCAAGAAACAACTGATCCAGCAAGGATCATCAGTGGGGGCCAAGATGGTTCTAAGAAATTTCTTTATGGGGAACAGGGTTCTCAGTTGGTGCCAAAGCATCACCCACAGAATGGCATGCTGACTGTAGATAGAAAACATATCTTTGCAATAAAGAGAGGTGGTCACCACATTTCCAAGTGATCAATATCTAATAATGGGACACCTGACATCATGGATCCCTGCTGAAATGTTCAATGAAGCACTTAGAATTACCTGGACATATTTTTGCCAAAATGTTGAGCCTAAATCTGAGACTTTAGCTCTAACTTCTGGTATGTAGGGTAACCAGATCATAGAAAAAGAAGGTAAATGAGACCATGAGGAAGTGATCAGACAGATAAAAATGGGAAGCAATTTAAACAGCAATATATATATACACACACACACACACACACATACATATACACAGAAATACACACATATGCATATATATATATCTATCTATACATATATACACGTACATCCATGGTGGGGGTACCGCCCTAGATTTAAACTGACTAAAGAGGCATCAAAACCAAATGTAATTCATGAACCTTGATAGGATCCTGGATATATATTTTAAAAATATATTCAGAAATAAAGCAACTATAAACTTTTTTTTTTTTACCAGGGGGACAATAGCAGAAATTTGAATACAAACCAAATAGTAGATTCTATTAGGGGATCAACACTAGTTTTCTAAATGTGATTCTGGTATTATGATTATGTCAGAGAATGCTTTTATTTTCAGGAGATACATGCATGCGTGCTTCAGTCGTGTCTGACTCTGCGACCCCATGGACTGTAGCCCACCAGGCTCCTCTGTCGATAGGGTTCTCCAGGCAAGAATCCTGGAGTGGGTTGCCATGCCCTCCTCCAGGGGATCTTCCAGACCCAGGGATCGAACCCGCATCTCATTACGTTTCCTGCATGGGCAGGGAGGTTCTTTACCACTAGTGCCACCTGGGAAGCCCTTAGGAGACACAAGCTGAAGTATTTAGGATGAAATGTCAGGCTGTCTGCAACTTACTTCCAAATGGTTCAGCGAGAACACACATACATATTTATATAAGATGAGGCTCTGAGAACTTAAGTAGCTCAAGGTTACACAATCCAATGTGTCAAGATGATAAATATTTAGAGGTGAAGTGTCATGATGTCAACAACTGATTTCCAAAGAGTACAGAAATATATATATACATATCTTTACAAAAAATCAGATTAAATGTGAACTGATTTTTTTAATTCTAAGGGATGCATATGTGAATGCCCATAGTGCTATTATTTCAACTTTTTTCATACATGTGAAAATTTTTAACTGTAACATAAAGATGGTGGGGTAAAAAAGAAACAAGGGTGCAAGTGGTGGGGTTTACCACCAAATCTGAACCAAGAAACTTCATGCTACTTAAAGGTGCCTATGAGCCAAACCATAGCACACTTCCAGTGAATTGCACCACGGACGCAGGACCCCATGGAGGATCCTGAGGCTGCAACGCCCTATGCTGAGCTGAGCCTTTTTGCCATGTGGCTCCAAAGAGCCACCTGAGCAGAATCTTCAGGAGGCTTGCTAGCTCTCAGAATTGTAACAATGTCAAAAAATCAGGTGCTAAATCAAAGAGACTCACAGATCATCTCCAGACTGCTTCTAAAGAGGAAAGTATAAATGTAGAGTTGTTTAAAGGATATAGAACTTCAGTTTTATGAGATGACAAAAGTTTGGGGGATTAGTTGCAGGACAATGCAAATGTACTTAACACTCCTCAGTTGTGAAAGTGAAAGTCACTCAGTTGTGTCCGACTCTTTGTGACCCCATGGACAATACAGTCCATGGAATTCTCCAGGCCAGAATACTGGAGTGAGTAGCCATTCCCTTCTCCAGGGGATCTTCCCAACCCAGGAATCGAACCGGGTCTCCTGCAATGCCAGTGGATTCTTTACCAACTGAGCTATCAGGGAATTGTACCCTTAAAAATGATTAAACTGATAAAATTTATGTTATTTGTATTTTACCACGTTTAAAAAAAAAAAAAAAGAAAGAAAAGAAATGAAAATGCAGGTCTATCAAGACACATACTTGAAAACCAAACTGGATGTCTAGCTGAATTGTAGCACTAAGCTGAAAACAACTCAGGGAAGAAAAAGGGAAGATGTGTTCCTTCTCCCTCACCCCCAAATCCACCAGATTATAATGAATGCAGTTGTGAAAATAATATTATCAGGTGAGCAACAGAATGGCCACAAAGTGTAAGATGGAGGGGCGGAAGTGCATGATGGCTATGGCCAGCAGCATGGTATTCAGAAGCAGGGCAGGCAGCACAGCCTGTGAGGCTGGGGAAGCTTCTGCAGAAGGAATGAGGCCTGGTCCCTGCAGCAGGAAAGGGAGGCAAAGACCAAAGATGAGCACGAGGAAGGAACGGGGCTGGTAAGGGGCAAACCACCTGTCAGGATTTGAAGGGACTGAGGCACAGGGGACCCAGAACACTGCATTAACTGCAGTCGATGGGGGAAGTGATGATAGGTTTTCACTCCAGGAACAACCTGATAAAATGTGACTTTTCGGGAGATTAATTTTGAATTGGTATGCTGGGAAGATGGAGACAGGGAGGCCAATTAAGCAGCTATTATAAAAACTGAGGCTTGCCTGGGGTGGGGGCAGAGTGAGTGGAGGGAATGGAGAGGGGTAGAGGACTGCTCCTACAGAGACAGCAGGAGGGTGAGAGGAAGGGAGGGAGGGTCTTTCTCAAGACAGTGGCTAGGGGAAGATACAAAGAAAGCTCTGCAGTTGCACTGTGTCTAGGGGGATTGGGAGTGCAGTGAGAACATCCGTGAGGGGCTGTCCAATACAGCACACCAGAGGGGTGAGCAAGGAGCAGGGCGGGCTCCCACAGAGCAAACCCTGGAGGGAGGGGAAAGCCAGGAAGGGGGGCCAGCAGGACAGATGCAAAAGTGGGCATCACCAAAACTTTGGGAAAGAAAATAAGGTGTCCCAAAAGCTTGAGGGCAGTCTATTATCTAATGAAATCCCTAATAATCTCATTTGGAAAGCAAACAGCCTCCCAGTCTAAGGCTGGATTATTCTATATTGGATTTGCACAAAACAGAGCCAGCTCTCTTTTTAAAGGTCTTCTGCCAGTAACTGTTTGGTCTGAGCCTCTGAAAGTGGCAGGGCTCTCTTGAGTCCATTTGCCCTGCTTCTGCAAAAGATGGCGAGGACGGACACAACGGTCAAGGTCAAGGGTGTAGTGCCAAAGAACAGAAGCCTGGAGTCTAAAGACAGGGCTCACCAGGCTGACGCTGCGGTGGGAAGAACGGAGCCAGCCTCACCCAAACGTGCCTTGTTTCACTTTCCCAACATTTCCCTTTCTTCCTGACAGTCTGCAGCAGATTCTGTCATGTGGGAAAGGTCCTCCAGCCCACAAGCTCTTGGCCTCTCTGGGAGGATCGAAACACTGGCCAGCAGACCAAGTGACTGGGGCCCATGAAAGGTCACTTGAAACCCCACACTGATGAGGGAACTGAGTAGGAGGGACAGTGCTAAAGGGGAAACACATGTAAAACCACTGAGAGAGAGAAACTCCAGTTCCCTCTAGGATCAGCCAGGCCCCCACGTACCAAATGCAAAATGCCCTAGTTAACGGGGAGTAGCTGAAAGCCAGAATCATGGACCTGAACATCACCACGTGGCCCTGCCTGCATATGGGAGATGCATTCTGTGTCTCTCTCGGCCACTCCAGTCACAGACTCCTCTTTGTCACTGCCCCTCAGCCAGTCACAACTAGGGTGTCTCTATAGCTGAAGAAGGCAAAGGTCTTTCACACCCACTTAGCAGGTGCACTGCCCATCAAAAGGACACCTCTAACTGGCGGGCAGTGAAAAGGAGTCTCCATTCCATCATCCAAAGGAGCGCACCCTTCATGAAATTACTAACAATCCCAACGTCAAGAGAGAAACTGAAAAGCGGCCGAGAAAATGTTCAAAAGGAGGAAAAAAAGAGAGAAATCATCCCTGTAGATAGATGCCCCTGGAGTTGCTTGGCAACCATCTTTGCTAACACCTTCTCCCAAAAAGGAACAGTTTGAGTCAGCTCCTGAGATATCCCCGAAGCCAGGGCTCTGACCACAGAGGCCCCAGAGCTGGGGTTTTGGGATGAAAAAGCATTTCACTGAGGGGAGGACCTGGGGCCCTATCAGCAGGCCACTGGCTCACACACATGACGGGGAAGAAAAACATAACCATTTTGTTTAAAGATCATGCGTTTTGAGGCAGGGCTGGTACTAGAGTGAGGCAGGGATGGTACTAGGGTGAGGCAAGTGAGGTGCTCAGGCTGCAACATTTAAGGAGGCCCTCGCTCTGCACTTGCAGGAGCCTGTGTGAGCATCTGTAAATGTGTGTCCTGGATGCCTCGCTGGCCTCACCTTAGTTCAAGCCCTACTCCTAGAGCAACATCAGGACACAGTACTTAAGAGTACTATCTCCGGGGGCCTTCCCTGGTGGTCCAGCGGTTAAGACTCTATGCTTCCAAGGCAGGGGATACAGGCTTGATTCCTGGTCAAGGAACAGACATCACATGGCATATGGTGCAGACAAAAATTCCAGGATGTCTCTGGAATCATCCTGCCTCTCAGTTCAAATCCCAGCTCTTCCTCCTCACTGTATCACCTTGGGTAAATCACTTAATGTCTCTGAGCCTGAATCCTAATCTCTAACACGAGACTGATAACAGGAATTGTCTCATAGAATGTCAGGAAGATTATATGAGAAAAATGCACATTTAGTTCTATGTCTGGTATCTACTCAATAACCAGTAAATGGAAGCTAGGATTGTTACTTTTAAAAACACATACGCATCATCATCAATTTTTAAAACATGTAAGCAGCTCCCCAGAATCCCTTAAACTGAGCCTATGGAAACCAAGTGTCTGGGAGTGGTCCTGGTCTCAGATTTTTAAGAGTTTCACAAAGGATTCTCAAGGTGGGCAGGGTCAAGAGCTACTTCCTGTAACCGAAGTTCAGTAAATAACAGAGCCACCGGGGAAGCTTGTTAAAATGCACACTCCTGTGCTCTAGGCCGAGTGCTTCTGATTCAGTGTCACTGCAACCTGGGATGCTAAGTTAAGTACCTAGGTGGTTTCAACACAGGGTCCCCGAAATGGCCACACTGGAAAACTGAAACTGACTCAGCCTTGAAAACTCACAGCCAGGAACATGGGTCCAACTCCTCTTGTGTTTATTCCTGGCAGCCTTAAAGCACCAGGGATAAAATATTGACTAAAGATGCCCAGGCACACTCCTGGAGCAGAAAGGATGCTATCTGCCCCTTGGAAGTGGCAGCTCATATAAGACAAGGAAAAGGACCCAAGTGTCTGGTAAAAATGACAACCATCATTACAAAAGCTTATATTACTGAGTACCTAATGTATGCCAGATAGTACTTTATGTATTTTCACATCAACCCTAAGAGCTGGTATTATTCCTATTCTGAAAAGAATGAAACTGAGGCTCAGAAAAGTTATCTTACTACACAGCTTGTAAGTGGCTAGGTCCAAATTTAAATAATGCTCCATGAAGCTTCTGAGTCTGCAACATCATAATGTATATTTGCAATAAAATATACCTAAAATTTTATCATTTTAGCCATTTTTAAGTGTTTGGTTCACTGTCACCACCATCAATCTATCAAAACGTCTTCATTTTTCCCACCTGGAACTGTATACCCATTAAACACAGATTCTCAGTAGAGAATTCCCCCTCCCTAGCCCCTGGTAACCTTGTTCTCAACGTTCTCTACTCTTGTTCTCAATGAATTTAATTCTTTTAGGAACCCTGCATAAGTGGAATCATACAGTATTTGTCCTTTTGTGGCCACTATGCTCTTAAACAGAACTAGACACCACCTTGGCCTGACACGACCAAACTAAGCACGTGTCTCAACCATCTTCCATACCCTGGTTGGTGTCACCAGTTTGGATGTCCTGTCTCCCCACCCCCAACCTGGGACTCCATGACCTACTGGAGCATTGAGGCAGGGTCACAGAGCTCCTCCACTCTCACCGCCCCCCAGCAGAAGGTGTCCTTGGACTGTTCATATTCAGAGAATCACAATCAGCTTCGCAGAGCAGGTTTGCTGATAACTGCTTCTATGTTCAAAGAGCCTGTCAGTGAGTCACTTTTATCTTTTCCTGGTGTTACTCTGTCCTGCCCTAGAGAGTATTTACTTGGTTTACTTTTTTCTTTAAGCACCCGATCCCTAAAATTGGCAAGCAGAATTCTGTTATGAAACCACAGGTACAAGGATAAAGCATCCATACACAAACAAAAGCTTTCCCCACAGTGAATTCCAGCTTGACTCAGCGGCAACTGCACAGCCAAGACTAACACCGGAACACTAACGGCGCTCGGCCTCAGCTCCCTTGCAGGAAGCACTTCCCTAGACGCCCATCATTAGTTCAAGTGCCTCTGGGTCCAAACCCAGGTCCATTTGGCTGATGCAGCCAATCTGAGCTCTGCCATGGGAAAGAGTAAGAAAGCCAGCCAACCAGCATTAGCTGGGAGCCCATCCTCGGCACAACATCGTTCCAAGAATTTTAGGAGAGAGAGACACACAAGGAAGTCAGCCCTTGACATTCAGTTTCTACAGTTTGGAAAAAGGTCAACCCTCTCCCTTTCCATTATGGCTACCTTCAATTACTGCAGGCGTGATTAGATTCCCAGTGGTCAAGCCCTGGAGATTCTCCCATGGTCCCCATGAGGCAAGACAGGTGTAGGGGCTCCCAAGGAGTGACCAACAACACTGGAGAAGGTAGATGCCCCTCTAGCCCTCTGCAAGGAGAGGGGCAGCTTCTCCTCAAGGTGCTGCCGGCCTGGGGGAGGGGCATACAGTTGTGGGCAGTTCCTCTGACCTTTCTGAAGTCATCTGTCGTGCTCTCTGGCACAGGGGTGTGCTCCAGCCTCACTTCCACGTCCTAGGATTTTCTCAGTGGTTCTGTGTCCACAAACAGCTGGTAGCTGTTCTTGAGAGAAGGGGTAAAGTTGGGAACGACCTACATCACCACCTTGGTGATGTCACTTCTGGGGCAGTCACTAAATGATCCGAGTTTCCAGATGTGAACACTGGGCTACCTCAGGGGTTGTGGTCCTTGGGTAAAAAGATGTTGATGAGGACAGGGTCTTGGTGTGTCTGCTGCTATCATTTTATGTCTACTTCCAAAGGATGTCATGAATGAAACAAAACGTCATGAATGAAAGGTTAGCCTGAAGGATATAAACACAATATACACAGAAAACCAGGCAAAACCCAAATTTGTCTAACTTTCTTAAACCACTTCTGGAGTGGAAACAGCAGGCCCCTATAAGCCACTGGCTTGAGTGAACATGGCCTTCTAGTCCTAAATAACACCGCAGACCACTTGGCACGTGGGCCAGAACCCTAAGGAATCAGATCCTCCTCTGCTTTCCCTATTTTCTAATCCTTAACATGGAAATCTTGAAGCCAGCAGCTCTGCTCTCCATCATGTGCATCCCCATTTCAGACAAATCCCAGGGGTAATCAACTGCACAGAACGCCAGTTGTATTTCCAGCCTGACTTTAAATATAAACTGAAATCCTTAATGCTTCACCATGCTGCTTTTGACATCAGGGGCCCCCATACAGTAAGTGCCATTATTATTAGAATCGGTGGCTTGGGGTCTCTTTCACCCACAGTGAGGGAAGGCTGAGCCGAACCTGAATCTCAGCACTATAACCATTTACTATGGACATGAAGTTTCGGAGGGGTCATCTTGGAAATTTGGAGGAAAGCTCTGTGAGGGGTGGAGTCTTCTCCATTTAGATGCTTCCAAATGTAGCCCCCTGCGGGCAACAGTCACAGCTCCACACCTGCCTGCTGAGGATTCAGTAAGCCTGCCTCACAGGGAACTTGGGCCTAAGACATGGACAGATAGTAGCAGAACATTGCTGAGTCTGTTTCTCTTGTGTTCTTACCTTTCCAGCCTCACATTACACCAGTGGTTCTCTTATCAGGGTGATTTGGTACCATCCCAGCCCACTCCTGGGATCTTTGGCCATGTCTGGAGACATTTTTGGCTTTTTCAACTCAGGGGAAGGGGAGGTTCCACTGGAATCCAGGGTTAGAGGCTGAGGATGCTGCTAAACATCCAACAACATCCCAGGACAGCGCTCTACCACAAAGAAGTAGAGTCCCTGCTGAGAAACTGTACCACTCTCTGCTTCGCTATCATCATCCAAGTGACAGACTTTTTAGTTTCTAGAACATTCCATATTCTTTCACACTTTGGGCCTGCACACACATTGTTTCCTTTAAATCTGTCCCGCCCAGCTCTGCATATTCATTCTCCAGGTTTTAGCATAAATAACATTTCCTCAGGAATACATACCCTGAGCCCCAAACCTAAATTAGGCCCCCTATCATGTTTTCCAATGGTACCCCAATTTCCCCTGAGCACTCATCATGGTTACCATGACTTTTTCAACATTTGCCTTGGCTGCTAGGATGGGAACATCATGAGGGAGGGGCTCGTGCCCGTTCATGGCTGTCCTCCCAGGCCTAGCCTAGCGTCGGCCACTGTCACTCGGTCTCAAAGGCATGACGGAGGCTGAGAGAGCAGAAGTGGGTATTAAAAACTAACCAAGGGATTTCCCTGGTGGTTCAGTGGTTTAGAATCCACCTTCTAATGCAGGGAGCGTGGGTTTGATCCCTAGTCAGGGAATGAATATCCTACATGCTGTGGGGCAACTAAGCCCATATGCCACAATTATTAATACCAGGCCACGCACCACAACTAGAGAGAAGCCCGCTCACTGCAACTACTGAGCCTGTGTGCTGCTAGGAAAAGATCCCGTGCGACCCACAGAAGTCCTGCGCGCCACAACTATGACCTGATGCAACCAAAAATCAATACAAATCAACCAATAAGTAAAAACTAAGCAAGACACCCAGAGGCTTAAACTACCCTCCCACTATGCTGTTGTTTAGTCACTAAGACGTGTCTGACTCTTTTGCAACCCCACGGATAGTAGCCCGCCAAGCTCCTCTGTCCATGGAATTGTCCAGGCAATACTGGAGTGGGTAGAATTTCCCTTCTCCAGGGGTTCGTCCCAACCCAGGGATCGAACATAGGTCTCCTGCATTGCAGGCAGATTCTTTTACCAGCTGAGCCACAAGGGAATACTGGAGTGGGTTGTCATTTCCTTCTCCAGGGGATCTTCCCAAGCCAGGGATTAAACCCACATCTCCTGTATGGGCAGGCGAATTCTTTACCACTGAGTCACCAGGGAAGCCCCATCTTCCCACTATGCAGGCACAAAAGAGAGAGGCAGGCTGAACTGCCTCTGATGTGGACCACTACCTAAGATACATGGAAATAGCAAGATACCATGCAGTACTTATAGGATGTTATCAGCCACGTGGGTAAAGCAGGCAGGAAAAACTATCCATGTATCTACTTGAATGCAGGTAGAGGATCTTGGAAAGGATACACAAGCAACTGAGGACAAGGGTAAAAGACTTTCTTTTTCACTGCATATCCTTCTCAACTATGTAACATGTGAACGTTATTGAAAAAAAAATAAGAAACATTTGAATGAGAGAGAGAAACAGTTTACATCTTCCAGCTATAAAAGTGTCATTCCTTCCTGTAGACTGACATGATGAGAACCTAGCACAGGGTAACTGGGCTTAGGCAGCAAGATCACATGCAGTGTTTCAAAGTGTGCCCAACCTGCCTAACTTCCTATTTTGGGAGGAGCTAGAGCCACACTTTCTCCACAGAACTAAAATGCATAGAAATATGTGTATGTATAAAAAGATACTTATTTTAGAAGCTCAGTATTTTCAAAACTAGATGGTATTGAAAATGCCCTCTCTCAGCTTTGCCATCTTGGTCGTGGCATTCCCCCTTCTCTATCAGCTGGATGAAACTGTGAAGTTGATTCATTCTCCAAGTCCTCTCCTCCTTTTCATCTTTCCTCCCTATCACATTGAGGGCACTCCACTTCTCCTATCCTTTCATCCCAAGCACTGGGCAAAAGAAGAGAGATGATAATGAAATGCCAACGTGAACAAATGTTGCCACTTATTAGCCAAAGGGGAGGAAGGTAGGCTTAATGGAGAAAGAAGTTGAAATTAATGGTGAAAATGAGGTTTATCAGTGTAATCTGTGGACTGGGTGTCTTCCCATTGCCTATTAGCATAGATAACAGAGTTGTCTGTATAATGATAAAGGGGACCATTCCACAGTTTCCCATAAATCTCAACCACTTGTCGCTAGCTTCCCTGACTTGGATTCTAAGAACCCTTCATTCTTATCAGGTCAGTTCTTTCCTCTAATTTGCCCCCATCCAGCTATAACTGAAAAATTCTTAAACTTGAGTTGAACACACTCCCACGTTCCCTGCTTCCTCCTGTGCTCCAGCCTAACTCCACCAGCATTAGCAGAACACCAAACTCTCACAGTCACAGAAAGATCTTACTGGCCCCAGAACAGTTTTCAGATGGGAAGGAAGCATTCCACAAGTTTACCTACATCAAATCAAAACACCTGGCAACACTGATGCACAGAAACATGCCTGAAGTAACGAAGGTAGGCCTCCAAAGGATCCAAACAGTGATCCACTGAGGACTTTCTATCCTTACTGATCAAACAACTTATCAATCATTTAAAAAATATTTTTTAGGGACTTCCCTGCTGGTCCAGGGGTTAAGACTCTCAGCTCCCAATGCAGGGGGCCCAGGTTCGTTCCCTGGTCAGGGAACTAGATCCCACATGCTGCAACTAAGACCTGGTGCAGCCAAATAAATGTATAAATATTTAAAAAATAATAATAAAAAAACAAAAAATATTTTTAAAACATCCTGGTCCCCAGAAAGAACTCTGCAAACTCTTCTCAGCCATAAGTCCCAAACTGCCAAAGTAATTTTTTCTAGCACTTGATAAAACTTATCAGTGACTATATATCAACTGTACTCCATCAAAAGCATGGATAGCACAGAAATCAGCTTTCAAAAAATCTTCAGCTTTATAAAATTATGATAACGTGGTTTACTCTAGAAATAAAATTTCTGATTGGGTATATCTTTTCCATTCATCACTGGTTAGTTAAAAATCCTTGTTAATTCTAATAATAAAATTTTCTAGAACTAGCTTCATTAATATATGATGATGATAATCTTAATGACATCTAAAAATAAGAAAAGCACAAATTCATTAAGCACTTACTATGTGCTAAACTCTTTTGTATTGTCTCAGTTAACCTTCACAACAACCCTGCTATTATCTCTGAAATTTTTGGACAACTTGATGTATAGTTCAGGACATTGATGAGCCATACACACCTGGTCTTTACTTATAAATGCACATTCTTTAAAAAATAAAAAGTTCAGGTCAGGCAATTAGAAAAGAGAGGCATCTTTCTAAATCACGAAGGTTTCCCCCGATTAGCTTAGAAAAATGTCTTCCAATAAATCTATGAAGCTAGAGAAAGAAAATTATTTTAAAAGGTTAGCTAGATGAATTGGCCTTCCTTGGAATTTCCTATCATAATGGCAGCTCACAGATTAAGCTAATCAGGTTTCTGGGACCCTCCTTTTGAGGAAATCTTAGCGCCTCAGATCCAGGTCTATCCCCTCTCCACTATGGGGAACACATCACCCTGGGTTTTGGTCACAGACCCTTAGTTTTCTCAGTCTTAAAGGCCACACACCACTCACAAACTATTTGCAGGAGAATTAGGCTTGTGTACGAGGTGCAGTGATGTTTGGCACCAAGAGCTTATAAAAAAAAGAAAAGAAGTCCAGTATTTGTAGTTTAAGATATTTCTAATGTGAAGGCTTGCTTTTTGTTGTTGCAAGAATCCTGGAGTGAGTTGCCATTTCCTCCTCCAAGGGATCTTCCTGACCGAGGAATCGAACCCACATCTCCTGCACTGGCAGGTGAATTGTCTACCGTTAAACAGTCTGTGTAGTATGACTGCATCTCAAATGTAGGTACATTCAATAAAGGAACTTAAATTCATAGGTCTCAGAAGGACCGAGGAGATTTTAAAACCACTCCCTTACTTTACAAGAAACAGAGCAGGCCCAAACAAGGAAAGTGAGGTTCCCAAGGTCATACACTGGAATTAGAAAGCAGACTCAAAGCCCTCTCTCCTGCTCCCTTCACCCTTCAGTCTGCCCTCAATATAACCCCACATGACTACATTCAAGCACAGAAATAACTATGCCTTCTGAACCCAGGTGATGATCTGGCAAAGTTCAGAAGTATTTACCAAAAAAAAAAAGCATTTGTCAAATTCCTCTTGACATAATTGTAGCTAACTTTGGATAAACAGTAACATGAACACGAAGACTTTATTACAGAAATCTCAAATCATTCAGCTAACATTTCATACTGATACAGGTGGAGTACTGAAGTAGAAAAAGATTCAAGGAATGGAGAAGGAACTATATTACAATAGTCAGGTTGTTCAAAAGTCTACAAGTCCTTCCTTCCTTCTGAAGCTGTGGCCAGATGGAGGCAGAAGATAAAATGATTCTTTTTTCATTTTTCCAGCCTAGCTTTTCCCACAGAGGTTAGTCCATAAAAAATATCATATCACAATGCTCACAGCAGCATTATTCACAATAGTAAAAAGATGGAAACAAGCTAAATGTCCATTAACAGATGATAAACAAAACATGATATATACATACAATGGAATATTATTCCGCCATAAAAAGGAGTGAAATTCTGATACATACTGCCTCATGAATAAACCATGAAAATATGATGCTAAGTGAAAGAAGATGGACACAAAGGGTCATACATTGCAAATATATAGTACCTAGAATAGGCAACTTCATAGAGACAGAAAATAGAATACAAGTTTCCAGGGTTCAGCCCCAGGGGAGAGGGAATAGGAAATTATTATATTAATATAATGGAGACAGGGTTTCTGGCTGAGATGATGAAAAAGCTCAGGAAATGAATAGTGTTGAGAGTTGTACAACACTGTGACTATAGGTAATATCACTTGGTATACTTACTAAGTATACACTTAGTATACTTAGTATACTTACTAAGTATACTTCAGTAGCACTGAATTGTAAGACTTTAAAATGGTTAAAATGATAAATTTTATATTTATTTTACAATAAAAAAATTCACATCAAAATCTGGATCATGTACCTTCATTTCTTAATTGGAATTCCTAAATTCACCTATTAATTGCTATTAAAGCACAGTCTCAAGACCTGCTTACTACTGATGACATCCTGGTCCATCTATGTACACTCACCACCCGGAGAAACACGGTCACACCCTGGCCACGTTGTGTCCTGCAGAGATCCATCCACAATCAGGTACCTGGGACTTTCCACACAATGACTCCAGCAAGAAGACCAATGGCAAGACGAAAGCAACCAGTGTTTCTGGGGACTTTGGCAACCAAATATCTCTATACCAAGTCTCAGCTAAACCTTTAAACTCCTCACCACGGGAAGAAGAGATACAGTTCGTGTATATATATATATACACACAATCTATCCATGAAGAAAACTGTGTGCGCATACCAGGAGAACTCCAGAAACTGCTAACCTAGGCCTGCTCCACCAGGCCCACGAACAAAGAGATTTCAGCCCATACATGGCTATTTCGTATACTGAGCAATCGCACAGTTACACTGAAAAGTGGGGTTCCATAATACAAATGCACATAATTAGGAGCTAAATCTTTGTATCTTTACAGGTGAAAGCAAGATGTAAGCTTATATCTTTACAAATGTAAGCAAGATGTACCACTTGTGGCTTCTAAGGAAAGGAGAGCTTTATATTCTTTTCCCCCCTTAAAAGAATCTATTTCTCATGAGGCAAAGAGAATCTGAAAATAAGGGTCTTCTGAAATAGAAGCCTGGGGGAGGGTGCAGAATATTTTTGTGTGTTATAGTCATAATCTATCAACCAGGCCTAAGAGGTGCCAATTCTGGGCTATACCATGACCATTATTCAACTTTAAAGGTTTTCACAAGCTCATCTTTTCTGGAAACCTCTTCATTGCCACTGGTCTGATAACTGAGTCCCGTAAGTTTTTAAAGGTGTCAAGAGTTTGTCTGTGAAGAAAAACAATTTCCAGTGATACTTTCCAATGCCAACACACATGGACACTGAGCACAAATAAGCTGCCACTTGTAAGAGGGCCACTTGACATCATTCCCTTGTGCATCCTAAAGACACATGTCAAGATCACACTAAGGTATTTAGAGGCAAACATCTTTAGAATACGGTTTCGTTTCCAATCAAAGTGCTTAATTAGCAGAAACATTATGCTAGAGAGCTGTCCTTGAATATGCATGCATTTTTAACCTCCATGTCATTTTTTTTCTGAAGCACAAATTCTCCTCTCACTAGATGGTCAGGAAACAATTAAGCACAGAAAACCAACTGTCTGAGGTGTGATCCACAAAACAAGTTCCATCTTTCCAAGCTGGTTTCAGCTGCCTACCAGGGTGACATCGCGTTTTATGAGGGAAACCATCCTTTGGCATCTAATGGCCTTTTCCTCCATTCATTTTGGATGAGCCAGGCTCCCATGGCCTAGTTATGGCTGAACGCTTTCCACACTTCCCGCCAACCTCTTCTGCACCCCTGCACTTCCTCCCACCTCCAGTTTCAGTCAAACACATTTATAAGATATCAGTTAGTAAATCACAACTCAATTGAACCCATCATTTGTTCAACAGAAAGTGGTCTCTGGAGTTGCTCCATGTGAAGCCCATAGGCCACAGTTACATATGGCAGGCTCGCAAACATGAATAGGCCATGATTTATTTATGATGACCATGTGTGTTTGATGTCCAGTTCCAGCAGCCTGTGGCTTCACTCACCTGCCTCTGTCTGGGATGACCTAGCTACTCACTGTGTTCCATTTTAGGTACTGTATTTCCACGCTGGGGAAACAGAGATGGGTGACTGGCTGGAGGTTATATACACAGATACCCCTGCTCACCACATTACAATCTGTGACCAAACGCAAAGTGGGCCAAACGTAACTTGCTGCAAAGGTTTGCCATGTACCATGGCTTTTAGTGGAGAAGTAGCTGCTGGGATGACTGACCACGTGGGGTTCATTAAACTGTTGTGTATTTACCCACAAGGAAGGCTGGGATGCTTGTGAGTGGAGCCCTGCTCCTCATTTCAACGATTTCCACCCCCCACCATTTGGCAATAATGCTCCAAAGGCGAATAGCAGATATGTATCAGAAGGTCCAAATGTGGACTCCAGCTGAAGTGCAGGAAACTTCTGCCTTGAATAGTCTCGACCCCTCTACCCCCCAGTTGCATTTGTACTTTGAAAGAAGTTAACATGAAGCAGGAGTCACCTGGGCGTGCTCAATTTTTGACAAGCCTTAGTCACTCTGTACCGAGCAGAACAATTCACATTATAGTCGAAATCCTGTGAAGATTCTGCCACACATGCTAACACTAAAATGCCAGTAGCTCCACTTACCTTCTTTATTAAGCCTCATAACCTCCCTGCTTTTTCCACCCTCTTTTCCAGCCTCTTCTAAATCTACATCTGCAGATGAAAAAGAAAAGGAAAAAAGAAAATAAGGAAAAAAAGAAAAAAAAAGGGGGGGAGGCAAAGTCAAGGGGGGAAGGGAGAGTGTTTATTTGCAAACAGATCGATATAAATACTGGATATGAAAATCCTTCAAAAATTGACAATGCAACATTTTCTCCCAAGTCCGGATTTCCATCTACCTGGCCCATATAGGTACCAAAAAAAAAAAAAACTATGCAAGCAGCAACAGAGTAGCCTTTTAAACGGATACACCGTGGGGCTGTGAAAGCCCACCCCGCGGGCTGCCACGGGGAGAGGGCACAGACAGACAGACAGACAGCCCTGGCAGCAGGGCCTCTCTCTGTGCACTGATGATCTGTCTCTGTGTGTATTTATTTAGAGAGAGGGAGAAGCATGGAGGACACCGGGGGCCACTCTCTCTCCACACACACACTTTTTCCCAGTGGCTCTAGGTGAATGGAAAGGTTACAGGGTAATAAAAGGAGGAGGAGGCGGTGGGGTTCTTACTGTCGGAGCAGTGTAATTTGGCGGCGTCGATCCAGGAGGACCAGGGTTTGCCCAGAAACGCCTCCGGACTGGGCACTTTGCGATCCAGTGTCGCCATTGCTCTTCCTTCTTGTTGCTTTTTCCCTGTTCCTTCGGCAGCAGCAGCC
>NW_011494734.1:1320192-1343050 GCF_000754665.1 Bison bison bison
CCGGGGGCGGGGCTGAGCGCTGGGACCAGAGGATGCAGCGCGGGGCGTGAGGATGCTGCGGCTCCGCCGGCACCCGGCGCCCGCTAGCCGGGGTCCTAGGGGCCAGACATGAGAGAGGGGGTTGAGGGCGACCTGGGAGAGGCGCGACCTGGGGCCGTGGGAGGGGTTGTCTTCCCTGCAGAGTTGCGCTCCAGGACGGAAAGTTTTTGCGTGCAGGCCTTCCAGCGCGCCCTGCCCTCGCCAGTTCCTGTCGCCTACCGTGAGGCGCCCCCGAGAGGATCCCTGCCGCTTAGTGGAGAAGGGCCGAGCAACCCCCCTTTCCCGACGACCACCTCAAGGGAGGAGACCCCGATGACCTCTCCTCCCAGCCACCACTCCCTCCACCTTTTCTTCTCTTTCTCGGTGGACCTTGGGTGGTGGAGGATTCTGCGGATGCCTTTGGGAGCTGAGAGCAATGGGTAGATGAAAGTGGTTCTAAAAAGCAGGTAAGTTTGGAGCTAGAGGAGCTGGCTTCCCATCTCAGGCTGCGGGGCGTTGCAAAGCTCAAAACTCGGGGCCCCGCAATGCGAGTCTCCGGCTCTCAGAGAACCACTGTGCACACTTTGCTCCACATCCACGGTAGTGGGAGTGAGGACTTACCCACTCTCCAAAGATGCTGCTTAGCGGACCAAGGCCCTGGAGCCGTTTCCAGCACTTCCTCCTTTGAGATGAGGGTCGCCCGGATTAGCGCAGGCAATCAGGGATCTGATTCTTGGGAGAATTCACTTGAGGTTTAACTGCTCTGGCCAGCTATTAATAGAGAGGAAGCGTTAAATTTCCTCTGGATTTTGGACATTTGATGCTTTCATTGAGATTCCCACCACTTCCTCCCTCCTTCCCCAGGGGTTGGCAGCAAAGGTGTTAAAAGGTCTTCTGGTATCTCTCATTAAAAAAAATTTTTTTTTCATTTTCTAGGAATTACCTAGGAGAAGGCAAGGGCACCCCACTCCAGTACTCTTGCCTGGAAATTCCCATGGACAGAGGAGCCTGGTAGGCTGCAGTGAAGTCGCCCAGTCGTGTCCGACTCCACTTTCACTTTTCACTTTCATGCATTGGAGAAGGAAATGGCAACCCGCTCCAGTGTTCTTGCCAGGAGAATCCCAGGGACTGGGGAAGCCTGGTGGGCTGCCGTCTATGGGGTCGCACAGAGTCGGACACGACTGAAGAGACTTAGCAGCAGCAGCAGCAATTACCTAAAATATATGGACTCTACCCCACAACCGACATATTTCCCTCTCCCACCCCCACCCCAACCCCCGCACCCTTTTAGTTCTCACAGACTATTTCTGCCCCATGACTGAAGCTCACGGATTTGAAGTTTCTTTGTCATGAAGTCTGCTTTGGCTCTGTCATCTAATGTCCCTGCACTTGGCATCCTGTACCTCAAAGCCAGGATCAGGATGGACGATGAAGGAGGAGCTTCCAGTTGATCTTCAGTTGTGATGTTTGTGTGAATGGGCTTGTTTTTGATCAGACCTGAATAAATTTCATTTGCCTTTGCTCTCTTTGGAAGTGTTCCTACATAGGAACCACTAAATGGCTAAGGTGTCATGGAGTGGAGATTCTCATTTGAAGGACTGAGAGTGTTAGCAGATTTTTTTTTTACTTACTGATCTCATATGTCAGACACCGTGCTTGACATTTCCATCCATCCATACATCTTTTCAACAATTATTGCTTGTCATGGACTACCATCCCCAGCAGAGAAAGACAAGTGAGACCCAGGCTAGTTCTGGTGATGATGCAATCTGATGGTCTCTGTGGAAGAAGAAAGGTGTGAAACTTACCAGCTTCTTGGAAAAACAAGCCATGTACCCAGTGACTGGCCAGGTCAGTGAGTGGTGTGGCCTCTCAAAGCTGTACCTATCTGTGGGAGGAACTGAACTCTAGTTTGGAGTGATCAGAAAATGTGTCACAGAGAAGATTAGGCACAGAGGAAACTACTCTGCTCTGCACTTTGGAAATGGGAGAGGATTTATAATGGTAAGGTGAAGATTGGTCTTGCCAAGGGAAGGGGGAGTAATGGTGTCAGCAGAGGCTTCAAGCTGAGCAAGTGTGGTGTGTTTTGGTGTTGAGTGTGGTTTACCTGGGATGATGGATTATTATTTGGGATTTGGGAGTGATGAGTTTGTAGTCAGACTTGGGTCAAATTATGAAAGGCATCTTATGGCAGCCTAAAGAATTTGGGTTTTGTTGACAATGCAGAGCCACTAAAGGGCTTTCTGTAGTAAAAGGATAAATAGAAAGTATGACTTGGAAAGACTACTTTCTGGTCTTGGTATCCAGGATGTATTGGACTAAAGAAGCTGGTAAGAAAAGTAGTGATGCACTATTCATGGTGGAAGAAATGAAAGCCTGAACTTTGGTGGTCCCATGCATATGGAGAAGAGAGAGCAGGTATGAGATACACTGTGAAGTAAGGTGCCTCATCCGAGGATGTGTTGCATGACTGGATTTGGGGAAAGGGAGAAAGAGAGAGAGCGAGCTCAGAGGTAGAAGTAATGAGATCTCAGAACATTTTCCTCTTCCCCTACAGCTTTCCAATATTCTTTCCATTTTGGTATTTATTCCTCATTGTATATGCAAAGGTGGTAGGCAGCCTCTTGGATGACCCCAATGATCCCCTCATCTTAGTATGCATGTCCTACTGTGTGGGTTGGACCTAGTGACTTGTTTCTAACCAAGAGAATATGGCAGAGTGATGTCCCTTCAGAGGTTAGGTTACAAAAAGACTGTGGCTTCTGTCTCGCTCACTCTTGTTCTCATCGACTTGCTCTTAGGGAAGGCCACAGCCATGTTGTGAGGTACCCATTGGAGAGGTGCATGTGGCAGGGAACAGAGAAGTTCCAACAGTCCATGAGGAACTGAGGCTCTTTGTTCAGTAGGCTGTGAGGTGCTGAATCCTGTCAACAGCCACGTGAGTCTGGAAGCGTATCCTTTTCCAGCCAAGCCTTGAGATCACAGCCCCGGCCCTCAACTGTGAAAGACCTTGAGGCAGAGGCTCCCAGCTAAGTCAAGCCTGTATTCCCGCCCCACATAAACCGTGAGATGTTAGTGCTTGTCATTTTAATTATTAAGTTTTGGGGTAACTTGTTACATAGCAATACATAACTAATATAGAGTGGTTTGGGTGGAAGGTGATAGAATAACAAAAAACTTACTAGAAAAATGCATTTAACAAAAGAAAAAGTCTGAGCAGTGTTCTCTTGTTCCTCTTTTGAGCCTGCTGTGAGTTGTATACCATTTGTTTTTCTAAAACTTTTTGCCAGCTTTGTGTAACTGGTTTACACTAGTATCTCCTACATGCTGAGTTTGGTATTTTATCTTTTGGGTACTCAAGTTTTGCTATTTAAGCTCAATCATTACTTCATAAAGAGATCTCCAAACATAAGGTCATTATGTAACTGTTGGGAAAATTCTTTACTGACGGTGATGCCACCACAATGGTGGCTGTTACAACCCTACTCTTCTTGAGGTATGTGGAGGGTACAGTGATTAAGGGACTCAAGCCCAGGGGCTGGGAGTCAGTGACTTGAGCTTCCAGAAGATTCTGTCTCTTCTGGGAGCCACTATAAGTCACTCAAAAAAGAAAAAAATGAAAGCTTATATATCATCAGGAAATGTCAGGACATCTAAGGTGCAGGAGAAACAAAGCCATGGTTCACTATTTTAACATTACTACTCCAGTTGAGTTTCTCAGGTTATTTCTCCCCAGCTCTCTGAAGATGGTATGACAGCCCAAATATTATTCCCTTCTAGCTGGGAGGATTTTAGTTTGCAATATAGTGAAGTATGGGTTGGAATCTCAAAATGATGTGGCATCTCTCCAAAACAAGACTTTGGATACCATTGCCATGTTTCACTGATAGAACATGTATACATGATTGCAGTTAGAATTACCAGGTGTAATTGTAGTCTCCACTCTAAGCCTTCCGTAGTTTCTCTGACTATGCTGCTGCTGCTGCTAAGTCGCTTCAGTCGTGTCCGACTCTGTGCAACCCCATAGATGGCAGCCCACGAGGCTCCCCCGTCCCTGGGATTCTCCAGGCAAAAACACTGGAGTGGGTTGCCATTGCCTTCTCCAATGCAGGAAAGTGAAAAGTGAAAGTGAAGCCGCTGAGTCTTGTCCGACTCTTAGCAACCCCATGGACTGCGGCCCACCAGGCTCCTCCGTCCATGGGATTTTCCAGGCAAGAGTACTGGAGTGGGGTGCCATTGCCTTCTCCGTCTCTGACTATAGAGATAACAATAACCGTAACCCATCTATGACTTTGTAACTGTGGATAACATGGCCATCAATTAAATTATACTGCTGGGAACCAGAGGATGAAGAAAGCCTTGCTTATCCAACTACTAGACTTTTAGTCAGTTGGGAATAGTATTAGGGTCAGCATGGTGCATATATATTTTTATATACACATCTATACTTACATACCAACTACGTATATAGCAAATTTATTGCAGACTTGAATTTCTTTTGGTAGTAAATAGTCACAAATGTTCTTAGTGACAACAAGAATCTTACACATCCTTAATAGGAATAAATTGACCTGCAAAACAGTAATTTAAAGCATGTTAGTATAATGTCTATGTGATAAAACTGTCTACCAAAGGTGTAACACCTTCTTCCTGCATGATTAATGTTTAAAGAAGATAAAAGGGGTGTAAATATTTTTATTGTTTTATTATCTTTCTCAGAAAAATGACAGTGGTTGGTTTAATTAAAAAGGAGACTCTCCCAAAGACCAAATAAAGAAATCAATTCAATGGAGATGACAATGGAAAATACCTATTTAATCTGAATAACACCTGGTTCTGGGGAAATGTGCATCAAATGCAGAGGCTGCATTCACTTAGTCTGATTCATGTGCTGTTTCAGCACATTATTGAAAAGAAGAGGGAATATTAGCGCTCTCATTTGAGGATATTAAACTCCTGCTGGGGTCGAGGTGCTGTGTGCACACCCTACTTCCTACCTAGACCGTTGTTGGGAGTTACCTGGAGGCGACAAAGAGAAAATGACATGTTCCATTAAAACAAGGCATCCCTGGAATTGTTTGATGTTCTTTGCCTTAATTGAATCCATCTATCCCATCTGCCACTCTGCTCTCTATTTTCCTAACCCTCTCTCTCTGAGAATTATAATTTGGGGGGAAGTTTGTTACATACGTTGTTACCTTTTATAAAAGCTCCCTGCATCTGGAGGGCAGGTGTGCCATCTTACTTGCCTTGTTAGATTAGGTTCCCTGCCTCTTCCCCGCCTCCTGCATGATGGTGGATCAAGTAGGACTGGGATAAAAGACACCCAGTAGCACCAGGAATAGGAAAGGAAACAGGAACTCGAGGCTTTTTGTTATTAGTTTCAATATAAGACCCTAGTCATGCCAGGTCTGAATAAACACAGATTCTATTAATAAATAATACTTCAAAAACATGAAATCTGTATTCTAACTGGGGCAAAAAAGCCAGCATAGTAGTATATTGTCTCAAGTAGAACTGCCTTGAATCCTCTGGCATATTCAACTGTGACTTTGATCACTTGGGACTCCCTTGTTTTTGTTGTCTAGTTGTTGTCATATACTACTCTTTGCAACCCCATGGACTGCAGCCCGCTTGGCTCCTCTGTCCATGGAATTTCCCAGGCAAGAATACTGGAGTGCGTTGCCATTCCCTTCTCCAGGGGATTTTCCTGGCGCAGGGATCGAACCCGCGTCTCCTGCATTGGCAGGCGGATTCTTTACCACTGAGCCACCAGAGAAGCCCAGGGCTCTGTGGACCAGCTCTAATGCTGCAGGCTAAGGTGACTTCTACTCCTCGGTGTGTGGTAAAGCCAGCTGCATATCTAACCGCTGCTCTTTCTCAGGGGTTGGGCAGGAAAAAAGCATCTCTTTAGCCTTGTTCTAGAAATCACTTTGAGCTCTTCACCTAAATATAAATAAATACAGATCTAACAGTAAGGTACACAAGTTAATTGAAGCAAAGTCCACTCACTCCATCCAGATTGCCAGTAATATAGTAGGGGAGGCAGTACAGTTGGAGGCCAGAGCACAGGCTTGAGATCAGCAGACAGGAATTAGAATTGCATTTTAGTCATGTGTTTGAGAAGCTTTCTTAATCCATCTGACCCTCAGTTTCTTCATCTGTTAAATGGGTACTAAGGCTCTTTTCTTCAGATGGTTGTGAGGATTAAGCGAGATTCTGGGTACTGATCCCCCAGCGTAGGGCCTGGCACACAGTGGACAATTATAAATGTTCACTACAATTATTATTTTAGTTGCAGTGCATCCTGTGGACAACAGCTGCCAATCAGAAACAGGCTGATCCTCTGACACTAGGAGGGCTCCTATGCTTGCTTCTGACAATGTCCTTCTTAAAAAGGAAACTAAAGCTCATTTTCGTTTGAATGGGGCTGCTGCCCTGCATCCGTTAGTGGAGACCACTGTCTGAAACATTTTTTGCCTGAAACTCCATCCTGACCTGGACTTCAGGACAGGGTAAATATCCCTTTGTTCAGGGAAGACCCTAGAAAGACCATTTTGTGATGCACAAGAACGGCAAAATCCAAAGTGTGGGTGGAGATGCAACAGTCTGCATGACAGTGTAAATAGTTGTCTTAGTAATAAATGGACTGGGGTCTCTGCAGATTATTTTTTTTTCCTAAGAAAAAGTTTCTTTTGGGAAAGAATATTGAATTTTAAAAATCATGTATAAACGTGTTCTCACAAGATGGTAAAACAATACAGACAAGGGGAAAATTCCCTTTGATTAACCCCTTCAAACGTCCCCTGATCTCTATTATACCCCTAGCTCTGAAGGCATTTTTTCATACCATTTTTTGATACATTTACCTCCTAGATAGATTTAGCATTACAAGTCTAGATGATATTGCTGTGTGTTCTTTTCTATTTTTACAACATCAATAGCATCATTTGCAGGGATACATACACATCTATGTATGTGTGTGCATATGTGTGTGTATATATATATATATATGTATATATCTCCCTGGTTGAGGAAGGAGCCTTGCATGAGCATAAACAAGATTGACAGGTACAAAAAACCATTCTCTGGATACTATATTTTTCTTCTATAACTTTCTTTTTTTCACACATACTGTTGCATGTTACTATATATAGAAATCCCTCATTCATTTAAACTGCTCCTTAATAGCTCATAAAATGTTCCAGAGTCTATTATTGGTGGACATTTAGAGTTCTGATTTTATAAAAAATAGAGTGATCAACATCTTTACTTGTATATATGCTTTCTGAGCACATGAGGGAGTGTTTCTACCCGAAAGTAGAATTGCTAGGCATGTACATTTTGAATTTTAATAGTTCTGCCAAACTGTCTTCTGAATTAGCTGACTGTACCTATTTCCTCATGCCCTAATTAACAATCAACATTTTCAAACATTTTAATTTTTGCCAATATTATGGTAAAAAATAGCATATTTAATTTGTGTTTCCCTCATTTAGAATGTTTCCCTCATCTAGTATGTTTTGAGTATTTATTCTTATGTCCATTGTATTTTCACTCTGTAAATTGCTCTGTCTTTTAATGATTTGCTATTGGTATTTTCTTAGATCTTTCTATTGATTTGTAAGAATTCTCTATACATTCTAGATTTAAGTCTTTTGTCGGTTTGAAAATAATATAATTTTCCAGCTTGTTGCTTTTCTTCTCTTAATCTTATTTGTATCTTCTTTTCCAATACACTTTTTTTTTTCATTTGAATGTAGTCAGATGTGTCAGACTTGTCCATGAGGCCTTTTACTTTTTTGTGTCTTGCTTAAGAAGAGCTTCTCCTCCTCAAGGTTTTTGTGTATTTTTTAATACCTAATAAGGTTTTTTTTTTTTTTTTTACACTTAGGTCTTATACATTTTTGGTTAATGATGTAAAATAAAAAATTAATTTTTTATATTTTTCCTAACAGTTACCAATTTTCTCAGGCATATATTGAATTGTTTATCTTTGCTGTAGTGAATCCATCACATACTCACTTCCCAAATATATAGGTAAGTTTTTGAGTTCTTTTCTGTTCCACTGCTTAAACTATCTTTTCCAACACCAATTCCTCTTTTTTTTTTCCATTGAAATATAGTTGATTTTGAATTTTGTGTGTTTCAGGTGTATAGCAAAGTGAGTCAGATATATATATACGTATAAATACAGATTTTCTTTTTCAGATTCCTTTCCTACAAGATATTGAATATCCCTGGAGAAGGGCATGGCAACCCACTCCAGTATTCTTGCCTGGAGAATCCCATGGACAGAGGAGCCTTGTGGGTTGCAGTCCATAGAGTCACAAAGAGTCGGACATGGCTGAAGTGACTTAGTATGCACAAGATATTGAATATAATTCCTTGTGCTATACAGTAGGTCCCTGTTGCTTATCTGTTTTATATATAGTAGTTTATCTCTGTTAATCCCCAAATCCTATTTATCTCTCTCCCCACTGGTAACCATAAATTTGTTTTCTATGTCTGTGAGTCTGTTTTGTAAATAAGTTCATTTGTATCATTTTTTAGATTCCACATATAAATGATATGATATTTGTCTTCCTCTTACTTCACTTAAGTATGATGATCTCTAGGTCCATCCATGTCTCTTCAAATGGCATTATTTCATTCTCTTTTATGGATGAGTAGTATTCCATCATGTATATATACCACCTCTTTTTTTATCCATTCATCTGTTGATGACATTAGGTTACTTCCGTGTCTTGGCTATTGTAAATAGTACTGTTATGAACATTGAGGTACATGAATCTTTTCAAATTAGAGTTTTCATCTTTTCTAGATATATACCCAGGAGTGGGATTGCAAGATCATGTGGTAATTCTCTTTTTAGTCTTTGAAGGAACCTCCATATTGTTTTCCATAGTGGCTGCACCAATTTACATTTCTACCAATAGTGTAGGAAGTTTCCCTTTTCTCCACACCCTCTCCAGCATTTATTATTTGTAGAATTTTTGATGATGGTCATTCTGACTGATGTGAAGTGGTAGCTGGATGTAGTTTTAATTCCCTTTTCTGTAATAATTAGCAGTGTTGAGCATCTATTCATGTGCCTGTTGGCTATCTGTATGTCTTCTTTGAAGAAATGTCTGTTTAGGTCTTGTGCCCGTTTTTTTGACCAACTCATTTTTTAATTACTCTTGTTTCATAACATATGGGCTTCTCAGGTGGTTCATTGGTAAAGAATCCATCTGCCAATGCAGGAGCCACAGGAAATGTGGGTTCAATCCCTTGGTTTGATCCCTTGGAAGAGGAAATGGCAACCCACTCCAGTATTTTCGCCGGGATAATCCCATGGACAGAGGAGTCTGTCAGTCTTCCTAGGGGAGGGCTGCAGTCCATGAGGTCGCAAAGAGTCGGACAGGACTGATCAACTGAGCACACACACACACGTTTCATAATATGTTTTGCTGTCTTTTAGGGAAAAAAAATGTTTCTTTGCCATTATGTATTTAGGGTACTCTGTCTTAGTCCATTTGAGTTGTTGTAACAAGATATCACAGACTAAGTGGCTTAAAAACAACAGAAATTTATTTCTCACAGTTCTGGAGGCTGGAGGTTCAGGGTTGGTGCAGGAAGATTTGATATTCAACGAGGGCTTCCTGCTTCATAGACGGCACATTTTCACCATGTACCCACCTGGCAGAAGGGGTGTGCTAGCTCTTTAGGGTCTCTCTTATAAGGACATTAATCCCAGTTATGAAGGCGGAGCCTTCATGACCTAGTCACTTCCCAAAGTCCCATCTCCTAACACTGTCACCTTTGGGATTAGGACTTCAGCATTCGTCGTACCACATCTCATGATGGAGACTGGGCCAGATCAAGAAAATCACTGGAAACCTGGCCTCAATTCCTACTCACAGGGAACCAGTGGCAACAGCCAGTTTGGACTTCTAGTGAAAGCATCCCCCAAGGTGATTTTCCAAACCACGTATCTCAGACTTAGGGAAACAAAGTTGAGAGATGGTCTTTCAAGTATTCTGAAAAGGCCAGCCTCTCTGAGTAGTGGGGAGCCTCTATGTGGATATTCCCATCTGACGGTCTTCCTGGGAGAGGAAGAAAAAGCCCCGGGAGGTGAAGACTGGAGAAGAGGGAGGGAGCAGGCCTGAGACAAGCACTGGACCCCTGTGCTTCCCAGATGGCAGTCCTCTGGAGGTCCCCCGGGGGGTAGGAATGAGGTGGAGGAGAGCCTTTCAGAGGCTGGGAGCGGGCCAGGTAGCAACCAGTAGAAGAACCTGTCTGGGATGACCTAGGCGTGACTCTGGACTCCTTCAACCAGTATCCTTCCGTTTGTAAGGTATTGTGTGCTGTCATTCTCTTGCTTTCCTCAAGTTTTTAAATGACCTGGTCTTAGGTAACTGTGTTGTGGGAAATTAGGTAATGAGTTTATACTTACATGGGAGCCACAGTAGCAAGGTTGCAAGTTGCTAGCTTCACTTTATGCCAACCCTGTGTGGTAACAACACTGTTATTCAAGAGGAGATGGCAGCCCCGACTCTGGGAGGTGGCCAGGTACCAAGTGAGCAGGGGGATGCCTGGGCTGTGATGTCTCAGGTCAACACCCAGCAATCCATAACACCTCCAGCCTGGCCCTCCAAAGGAGAAAATCCTGAAAATGAGAAGCCAAGGTTTGGATTATATTTATATGACAGGAAACAGAAGCCTAGCGTCTTTAAGGTCATAAAACAATCATTGCAGAACTCAGAGCTAAGCCCAGGTTTGCTCAAACAAAGTCCCCATTGTTTGGAGGCCAGCTTGCACATAGATGACTACTTCTCAAGAATGATTCTAAGGCTATAAATTTAAATTTCCAAGTAGGCCAGTATTTCTCGACAAGGGACAATTTGCTGCCTCTGCCTTTCCTGCCCTGCCTCACCCCAGGGATTTGGCGATGTGTGGAGATGTTTTTGGTTGTTGTGACAGGGAGGGGCCTCTCATAGATACAGGCCAGGGGTGCTGGTAAACATCCTGCCATAAGATGCACAGACATCTCCCCAACAATGAAGATTTATCCAGCCCCAGATGATAGTGAGGGGGTCCAGAAACACTGATACAGGACCATCGATTTCCAGTTTTCCTTTTTTGTTTCCAGAGAATGAACACCCAGCCCTCGTCAACTCTTTTTCATCGTGGGCTTCTTTCATCACACAGACACCTAGCAAGGGTGGGGGCTATGAGATCCATCGTTGCTACCCGAAAAACCCAAAAACTCAAGTCTTTTCACTTTCAATATATGAAAGCCAAGTTTTGTTACTGGATGAATTATGTTTGTAGAATAAAAGAAAATGTAAGCGTTCTACCTTGGGATACAGTTTTCAGGCAATAATCGAGTAATGTGATCATCTCTTTCTTATTCTCTGAATCCTTTATAGATCATTGCTTCCCTGTTCTAATGGGAAGGCTGATTGGCACTGACACCCATGCTGGGTAGCTCTTATTATTCCCAGTTTACAGATGATGAAATTGAGGTGCAGAGGGGAAGTAAAATAAAGCACAACTCCTTCTCACTGAAGTTGTCAACCCCCTGGCCAGGTTGTACACTGCAGAATTGGGCCACTTAAAAAAAAAAAAAAAATTATTTATTTATTTATTTATTTTTAGCTGTGTGGGGTCTTCATTGCTGTGTGGGTTTTTCTCTAGTTGTGGCAAGCGGGGGCTACTTTCTAGTTGTGTGTGACTTCTCACTGTGGTGGCTTCTTTGGTTGGGGAGCACGGGCTCTAGGTGTGCGTGCTTCAGTAGTGGCAGCACCTGGGCTCAGTAGTTGCAGCTGCTGAGCTCTAGAGCTCAGGTTCAGTAGCTGTGACTCACAGGCTCAGCTGCCTGGCAGCGTGTGGGACCTTCCCAGACCAGGGATCGAACCTGTGTTTCCTTGATTCATAGGCAGACTCATTACCACTGAGCCACCAGGGAAGCCCAGGTTGCACCACTTTTAAGGGGCCAGCATTCACATCACAGACATCATTGATTTATTGTGACAGTCTTCTTGGCGAATGGCACTGAAGTGCCTTCGAACAAAATCAGAAATACAAAGATTATTTTGTAACAGATGGAAAGAAAATTTTCTTGGAGAAAGTGTATCTTTTCCTAATGCTCACTAAGATGCCAGATGAATAGCAGAAGGAAAGGAGTTGTTGGTCTCTCTTTATCTATGTTAACAGTTCAACTGGGAGTTTTCCATTTTGCTTGAACAGAGGTCACCTTCCCTCGCTGACCACAGTTGTGTAATTATAAAGTATTATAGAGTGAGGCAGGTTACAGTGAATTCATTTGAGTTGGCAGACTTCCCAAGAAGACTCTCACATATGAGAAATGTAGTAACTTGAGTGTTGGAATAAGTAGAATGATGTTGGAATAAATAAACTGATCTTGGTATCTAAATTTGGTTGTTCACATTTCAGGTGTAGATTAAGTCATCTAAAGGCTGGAGGAAGAGACATTGACATGTATATCAGTTTAATAAATTTGGCAGCGGGAGTGCAAAGAATATCGTTTCAATTATGGATTGACCCATGATTGATTAGCAACGTGTGTTGCCTCATTAGTGATCGATGCCAAGTAATGGCAGATGCTGGACTTTTAGGAGGCCAGGGCAGATGTTGGAGCATTGATCAACTGATGGGCTCCATGTTGGCCCTGTACAGGGAGAATTAAATACAAGTAAAATATTGTAAGATGGGAGTTGATAGTATTGCAGGTGTTATCAGAGCCTGTTCAAACTTCCATTCTTTGTACCTACAGAACCATCTTTAACACGCAGACACTTCTCTAGGACGGAACTGCCCCAGTCTACCTTTGTTGTGTACGGTGTCGTTTCACGATGCTTTAAGGGAAGAAAGATCTCACTAGTTGCCTCACTTGAGAAGTGAGGCAATTTTTCTACCTATGCCAACACCCTGGCATTTAGAGACTTTGGCTAATCAAACTAATCATCTCTTATAATCTCTAGCAACCACCCAAGTTGGGGTGGGAGGTGGAGTACATAAAGGAATTACAACCCTCATTTTATGATTGGGAGTAAGAGAAGCTGACATACTGACTTTGTCTGGCCACATGCCAGGTGGCACAGAATGTGAGTAATTGTGCCCACGAGGAGCTTACAGTCTGGTTTGAGGGCAGTGTAGGTACAGTCAGTAACTGGAGAACAGAATAGCCTGTGAGAAGGTGCTGATCTGATGTGCAGATATGCCTAGGTGCCTTAAAGGACAGGTTACTGTGGTGGTAGAGAGAGCTTAGGAGAGAGGAGGAATTTGAGCTGGGCCCTGAAAGACTGGGAGATAGAAATAGCCAGAAGGGAAAAGAGTGATGGATAGGGTCTTAAGTACGTGCCTCAGGCCACGGATAATAGTTCCTTAAAACAGAGCTTAGTAGAAAACAGGCAAAGACAAGAGTGGATTTGGAATCAGGAAGGATTTAAAACTGTTACACCAAGTCAAATTCCAAGATTAAAATCCACAATATGAGAGAATGTGGGTAATAATACTGTGTGTTCTTAGTCAAGTGGCATATTTCTTTGAGAAATACTATTTAATCAAGAACAAATTTCTAAAATTAGGGCTCTATTGATCCAAATGAGCTAACTAGGTGAGATTCTTGAACTTTTCAAGGTTCTCTGGCCATCTGAGTGACTTTCACTTCACTAGCCATCTGGCCAGCATGTTTAGAAATTGTACCCAATTGTACTGATAAAAGGGCAGTCCCTGTGTTAGTGGTTTATCTTTAACACTTCAATACTGGGTCATCTTCAAAGACAAATTCCACAGACCTCCCAGTCTAAGCAGCCTGACCAAAAGTCTGAGCTTGCCTAAGGAGTTCCAAATTATGCAAAATTATTAATAGACTCCCCCTTTTAGTCTCAAAAGTGTCCTGGTTTGGGTAATAAATTGTATGACTACCCTAATTCTAAATGAGCCACTTTGGACTTTTTTTTTGCTTATTCTGTGAATCCTCAATGGCTCAAAAGGATGCTTCCAGGTTAAAGATATTTGTCCACATGTGCAGTCTGTCTTTTTGAAATTTTTTTCCTCACTTATAAGGCCATCTTTGCAAAAAATTCAGAAGAAAACAACATGAATAAGATAAATTATCATAAATCTAGAAATAAGTGTTAATATTTTGATATAGATGCATAACTGTATCTATTGATTTGACATATATTTATATATTTTTAGCTCCCCAATCTCCAAACCAAGCCACTTTACTTGGAATAGCATTCCAAATATATATATATGCTATTATATAAAATGATATATTTAGAACTATATAATAATATAAACAATATAGATAGATGTACTGACATTTTAAAATAAAATGACACTTTAAAATAATCACTTTTAAAGACAGCAGAGTATTCTAATGAAAGTGAAAGTCACTCAGTCATGTCCGACTCTTTGTGACCCCATGGACTATGCAGTCCATGGAATTTTCCAGGCCAGAATACTGGAGTGGGTAGCCATTCCCTTCTCCAGGAGATCTTCCCAACCCAGGGATTGAACTGAGGCCTCCTGCATTGCAGGCGGATTCTTTACCACCTGAGTCACCAGGGAAGCCCCATGCTAATGAAAAGTTGTCCTTAAACTATAATGTATTTAAATTCTCAAAATGGGCAGAAGACCCAAATAGACATTTCTCCAAAGAAAACATACAGATGGTCAATAGATATATAAAAAGATACTCAGCATTGCTAATTATTAGAGAAATGCAAATCAAAATACAATGAGGTACCACCTCACACGGGTGGCCATCCTTATTATATAAAGTCCACAAACAATAAGTGCTGGAGAAGGTATAGAGAAAAGGGAACCCTCCTACACTATTGGTGGGAATGTAAATTGGTGCAGCCACTATGGAAAACAGTATGGAGGTTCCTGAAGAAAGAGCTACCATATGATCTAGCTATCCCACTCCTGGGCATACATCTGCACAAAACTCTTTAATTTGAAAAGATACGTGTACCCCAATGTTCATAGAAGCCCTATTTACAATAACCGAGACATGGAACCAACCTAAATGTCCATCTTACTAAGTCATGCCCAACTCTTGCAATCCTCTGGACTGTATTCTGCCAGGATCCTCTGTCCATGGATTTCTCAAGCAAGAATACTGGAGAGGGTTGCAATTTCCTTCTCCAGGGGATCTTCCCAGCCCAGGCCTTGAACCCATGTCTCCTGCTTGGCAGGCAGATTCTTTACCACTGAGCCACCTGGGAAGCTCACAATGAAATATTACTCAGCCATAAAAAAGAATGAAATAATGCTATTTGCAGCAACATGGATGAACCTGGAGATGATCACACTAACTGAAGTCAGTCAGACAAAGACATTGCAATACATATGATATCACTTATATGTAGAATCTAAACTATTACACAAATGAACTTATCTTTGAAACAGACTCACAGACAAAGAGAACAGACTCGTGGTTGCCGGGGGTGGAGGGGAAGGGAGAACAGACTGGGAGTTTGGGATTAGCAGATGCAAACTAATATATAGACTGGATAAACAATAAAGTCCTACTGTATATCATGGGGAACAATATTCAATATCTTGTAATAACCTATTAGGAAAAGAATCTGAAAAAGTATATAAATATATATATTTGAATCACTTTGCTATACACCAGAAAATATCATAACATTGTAAATCAATTATACTTTAATAAATTTTAAAGTAAATAAAAACATTTTTTAAATCCTCAATTCGAAGACATTTAGGTTGTTTCTTTTTTATTAACAATATTGTAATGAATGTTTTCTGCCACTAACTCTTTCTACATGTTCATGATTATTTAGAAAACTTTCTTATAAGTGAAATTGATAAGTAAAAAGGGATATGCACTTAAAATTTTTAATTGTCAAATAAAAAATTTGGCCAGCATGAGTAAGAATTCCCACTCATGGCCTCATCTATGCAATATTTGTTACTCTTTTTCATTTTTCCAGTCGGACAGGAAAGAACTTAATCTCTTGGTTATTTGAGTTATATCTCTGGGTACTTCTTTGTAAATAAATTGCTCATTTTTCTTTTTTAAAATTAATTTTTATTTATTTATTTTGGCTGCTCTGGGTCTTCATTATTGCCCACAGCCTTTCTCTAGCTGCAGTGAGTGGAAGCTACTCTTCATAGCCGAGTGCAGGCTTACTGTAGTGGCTTCTCTTGTTGCAGAGCACGGGCTCTAGGGTGCGTGGGCTTCAGTAGCTGCAGCACTCAGGGCTCAGTAGTTGTGGTTCCTGGGCTCTAGAAATTGCTCATTTTTCTGTTAGAGTGTTTACATTTATCTTATTGAAGTGTGAAAGTTCTTTGTATTTTAAAAAAGTAACCTTTTGTGTTAGAAGTTAGCTGCAAGATTTTTTTCTTACTATTTGTCTTTTAACTTTATATATGGTAGATTTTTATCTGTGCATGGATATGTGTAGATTCAGATATGTACTTCCCATCAGTCTTTCCCTTTTTTAAAAAAAAAATTTTTTTTTATTTTTCAAGATCTTTAGTTGCAGCATGCAAACTCTTAGTTATGACATGTGGGATATAGTTCCCTGACCAGGGATCAAACCCAGGCCCTCGGCATTGGAAGCATGGAGTCTGAGCCACTGGACCACCAAGGAAGTTCCCCAGTCTTTCCCTTTATATTTTTATGTACTTTTTAAAAGGACTATTAACCTGAGAAATTTTAATCTCAATATTAACCTGAGAAATTTTTGTATTTTTTCTGATGCTTTCAAACCCCTTGAGCTCCTGTTTCAAACTTTACAGGGCAGACATTGTAGATAGATGGGACATACTTTTTGTTTCTATGGTTCAGTATATCTCCAAGAAGGGGTTTAATCACTTACTGCAAGTAAGAACTGGTGATATGCATTCTTAACTGGTGATACGCATTCTTCTCCTCAACCATAAAGCATGTATGCCTCCCTTCATGAAAAGTTGTAATGGGAGTTAGAAGGGACTAGTTTGTTTAGATTTCTGCCTAGTGAATCACTGTCTCATTAATATGCTTTATAACTGCATGTATGTGTTCTCAGGAACTATGGCACCAACCCAAGGTTCTAATACACAGTCAAGGGAAAGCCACAGCCAGTCATAGGTCCCCCAAAGCAAGCAGCTTTCCATGGAATGCTGTCCCTGGGCTTCATGGCAGAGTTACCCTTCTGTGGTAAGGAGGGCACTCCAAGCAAATGCATTCCTAGTTCTGTGTGCATGTATGTTAGTTGCTTAGCTGTGTCTGACTCTTTACAACCCCATGGACTGTAGACCACCAGGCTCCTCTGTCCATGGAATTCTCCAGGCAAGAATACTGGAATAGATTGCCATTTCCTTCTCCAGGGGATCTTCCCCTACCCAGGGATTGAACCCAGGTCTCCTGCATTGCAGGCAGATTTTTTACTATCTGAGCTATAGGGAATTCCCTATAGCTACAGGGAAGTCTAGTTCTAGCTAGGACCACTGTGGCTGACCTTGTATCCAGGCTTCCATGCTGGTGTGCTGGGTTGAACCCCATGTGACTTTAAAGACCCCTTCTTCATCTCTCAAGTTAGGCCTGAGCATCTTGCTTTTTCCTTGGCCCTCTCTGTGCCTGTTTGGCCCTCTCATTGTTTATTCTTGAGAGAGAAGAGGGTCTCTCCCACTCACAGACCTCATGGAAGTTCTCTTGGGTGTCTTCAACTCCACCGCTCTTTCATCTTCCTGCAGGGTGGGAGAGAGGAGGTCTTGAGCACCAGTGAGGGTTGAGTGTAAGACTCATGATCACCACCACCTTGATGCTGAGAAAGGGCAACCTCCCTTTGTTTTCGGCTGTCAGAGCTTTACCCCTGTTGCTCAGCAGTGGGGCCTCCATGGCCCAGGCCAGCTGCCATCTCAGGGCATCAAACTCCACCAGCTGATGGCTTCTCAAGAGAAGCCCAATCATGGTGGGAGTCTGGAGAGGGGGACCATGGTCCCACCCCAGTAGGTCTTTACTCTCTGGTTTTGTCAAGAAATTAGTAAATAGTAATCCATGCATGCAGGTCAGGAAGCAACAGTTAGAACTGGACATGGAACAACAGACTGGTTCCAAATAGGAAAGGAGTACGTCAAGGCTGTATATTGTCACCCTGCTTATTTAACTTCTATGCAGAGTACATCATGAGAAACGCTGGGCTGGAAGAAGCACAAGCTGGAATCAACATTGCTGGGAGAAATATCAATAACCTCAGACATGCAGATGACACCACCCTTATGGCAGAAAGTGAAGAGGAACTCAAAAGCCTCTTGATGAAAGTGAAAGTGGAGAGTGAAAAAGTTGGCTTAAAGCTCAACATTCAGAAAATGAAGATCATGGCATCTGGTCTCATCACTTCATGGGAAATAAATGGGGAAACAGTGGAAACAGTGTCAGACTTTATTTTGGGGGGCTCCAAAATCACTGCAGATGGTGACTGCAGCCATAAAATTAAAAGACTCCTTGGAAGGAAAGTTATGACCAACCTAGATAGCATATTCAAAAGCAGAGACATTACTTTGCCCACAAAGGTCCATTTAGTCAAGGCTATGGTTTTTCCAATGGTCATGTATGGATGTGAGAGTTGGACTGTGAAGAAGGCTGAGCACCGAAGAATTGATGCTTTAGAACTGTGGTGTTGGAGAAGACTCTTGAGAGTCCCTTGGACTGCAAGGAGATCCAACCAGTCCATTCTGAAGGAGATCAGCCCTGGGATTTCTTTGGAAGGAATGATGCTAAAGCTGAAACTCCAGTACTTTGGCCACCTCATGCAAAGAGTCGACTCATTGGAAAAGACCCTGATGCTGGGAGGGATTGGGGGCAGGAGGAGAAGGGGACGACAGAGGATGAGATGGCTGGATGGCATCACTGACTCGATGGACGTGAGTCTGGGTGAACTCCGGGAGTTTGTGATGGACAGGGAGGCCTGGCGTGCTGCGATTCATGGGGTTGCAAAGAGTCGGACACGACTGAGTGACTGAACTGAACTGAACTGAATCCATGCAATAACTATAGAAAACTTGCTCTATAACCAAGGAATCAGGTTTATGATGCCACTCAGGGGACCAGACCAGGGATTTGAAAGTAGTTTTTTTAATTTTATTTTTTTTTACTATGGAATGACCGATTATGGATTTGACTGACCCCCTTCCCCAGGTACTACACCTCTGCAAGAAGTACATCAGGGGCCCCCTCAATCAGGGGAAGATGAACCAATTTTCCTTCTGCCTAGTCAGTGCCATTTGATCTCCCTCTCTCCATACTTTTTTTTTTTAATTGAAGTATGGTCGATTTACAATGTTGTGTTCATTTCTGCTATACAGCAAAGTGCTTCAGCTATACATCTACTCTCCATACTCATATTCAGCATCACAAAAGCCAAAGAATGAATTTGTCTATAATACAACCCTCCTCCAAGTGCTGGGGAGGGAGAAAGATCAAACAGGAGCAAAGCCCAAACCCTTCCTAGTGGGCAAGGCTCATTTGTAACTAATTTTAGTCTTGCGACCCATTTGGTAACTATACATCCTTCCCAATGGAGATCAGCAGTGTGTCAGATGGAGATCACTTAGGAGGAGATTACTCATTTTCCAAACCCATTCTGGCTTCTCAACAGTCTGTCAACTGGGAAAGCCAGTGATAGGGGGCTGGGGTGGAGAGTTGTAGAGCAGAACCACATCTTCTGTGCACTTATTCATTCAAGAAACATGGAATGAGCTTTCCTCTGTGGCAGGCAGTACCAGAGAAGTGGGAAAGAGGAATCCTGCATATACGATCTGTCTCGATTTTTGCAAAGACATTTCACAGGGTCACTAATGACATCTGCAGGAGGTTGAATGGCCCCCCCGAAGATATCAGATCCTAATCCCTGAAACGCATGAACATACTAACTATGGTAATATATGGTCAACCTACTTTGCAGCTGTGATTAGATCCAGTTCAGTTTAGTCGCTTAGTGGTGTCCGACTCTTTGCAACACCACAGTTCAAAAGTGATTAGGTTAAGCATCTTGAATTGGAAAGATTATCCTGAATTACCCAATTGGTCCCTAAATGCCATCACATCTACCCTTTTAATATGGAGGCCAAGAGAGATTTTACAATGACACACACAGGGGAGGAGGCAATGTAAAGATGGAGCAGTGAAAGAGTTGAAGATGCTGGCCTTGAAGATGGAAGTGATGGAGCCACAAGCCAAGAAACCCTGGCAGCCACCTGAAGCTGGAAGGAGCAAGGGACACATTCTGTCCTAGAATCTCTGCTGGGAGTGTGACCTTTTTCACACCTTGATTTTGGTGAAATCAAAGTGAAACTTATTATGTTGGACTTCTGCTTCCAGAATTGTAAAAGAATACATTTTAATTGTTTTAAATCCCCAAACTTGTGATAATTTGTTATGGCAGTCTCAGGATACTAATGAAAGAAAGTGAAAGTCGTTCAGTCGTGTCTGACTCTTTGTGACCCCATAGACTATATAGTCCATGCAATTCTCCAGGCCAGAATACTGGAGTGAGTAGCCATTCCCTTCTCCAGGGGATCATCCCAACCCAGAGATCAAACCCAGGTCTCCTGCATTATGAGACTGATTCTTTCCCAGCTTAGCCACAAAGGAAGCCCAAGAATACTGGAGTGTGTAGCCTACCACCTCTCCAGGGGATCTTTCCAACCCAATAACTGAACCAGGGTCTCCTGCATTGCAGGCGGATTTTTTACCAGCTGAGTTACCAGGGCTTCCCTGGTGGCTCAGACAGTAAAGAGTCTGCCTGCAATGTGCCAGACCTAGGTTCAATCCCTGGGTTGGGAAGATCCCCTGGAGAAGAAAATGACAACACACTCCAGTATTCTTGCCTGGAAAATCCCATGGATGGAGGATCCTGGCAAGCTACAGTCCATGGGGTCACATGGGGTCACAAAGAGTCAGACATGACTGAGCAACTAACACTTAACTAATACAGGATAGCAATACAACATCCTTACAGATAAACATGGATCTAGATGACAATTCGGAGAAGGCAATGGCACCCCACTCCAGTACTCTTGCCTGGAAAATCCCATGGATGGAGGAGCCTGGTAGGCTGCAGTCCATGGGGTCGCTAAGAGTCGGGCACGACTGAGCGACTTCACTTTCACTTTTCACTTTCCTGCATTGGAGAAGGAAATGGCAACTCACTCCAGTATTCTTGCCTGGAGAATCCCAGGGACAGAGGAGTCTAGTGGGCTGCCGTCTATGGGGTCGCACAGAGTTGGACATGACTGAAGCGACTTAGCAGCAGCAGCAGCAGCAGATGACAATTCAGGCAGATATCAATTCAGATAACTGACCAACTCTTTTTATCATTCCCTCAGCACATACTTAACTGAACTGCAGCATTCCAGGCATAGGGGATAGAATATAAATAAGCTGACAATGTCCCCACGGACACTGGGGAGGGAGAGGGAACAGGTAATAAAGAGGTAAACAAAATACATTAAAAAGACAACTTTAGTTATTGTTAAGTGCTTTGTAGAAAACAAAATTAGAATACAGAGGATTTGGGAAGGGGATATTTTCGACTGGGTAGTAGGAAAGTCTTTCTGATGAGATAACCTTAGAGGGAAGTCCTGGATATCTAAAAGTAGTTACCATCTAGAGAAAGCTTTCCAGGTAGAGGGTGCTGGAAATGCAAAGGCCCTGAGGTAGAAAAGAGCTTAATATGCTTAAGTTTAATCTGGGAAAAGATTGCCCAGAAAGATCAGATTCCTACAAGTCAACATAGAGAGACTTCTCTTATGGAGAGTTGCAGAGTTCTGTTGGAGGCCCTGACTTGTACAGTCTTCTTTCTTTATAACTAAACTGGAAGTAAACACATAAGTCATATTTATCAAGTGTGTGGGTAATATGAAGCAAGTAGGCCTTGCCTTGGGTTAGACATCAGGGATTGAGTTTTACAGTACCTTGACAGGTGCGAACAAAACTCCAAAGACCCCTGACTTGGAACTCAAAAAAATTATTTGCCTAAATCAAGAGGGGGAAGCCAGCTTGAGTGCAGTACTTGTGTGAAGGCCCTAAAGCTCAACACCAGCAAAGAACCTTATGGGACTGTTGTAAAAAGGGGAAGCACCTTTGAAGTTTTTAAAGTATGGAGTACAGTTCAAGAGAAGAGGTAGCCACAGGCTGCTTCTAGAGTTCCAAGTGGGTACCACAGTTTACAGGATCATAGAAACAGTTCATTATTCATTTAGTCATTCCACTGATGAATGTTTAATGAGCACCTACTATGTGCTTGGCACTGACTAGACTGTGGGGAACTAGCACTGAATAGGAAAGAAGCATTTGCTGACCTCAGAGAGCTTATATTCTAGGGAGAAGAAGACACAATGTAGACTTAATGATGTAATTATCATCTTTTTCTCTGTATTAGATTTCTTCAGGTTACAAATTATTTTATAGTAATAAAATAGAAAAATAAAATGTTACAGAAATATATGACACAGAAAAGAAGCCCCACCACCACCACAAACTCATCATCTTTCCCCAGAGATAGCCACTGTCAATAGGCTTCTGCACTTTCCTCCAACTTTTAAAAATATACAAAATTTTAGATTCTGTGGGAGAAGGCAAGGGTGGGATGATTTGAGAGAATGGCATTGAAACATATATATTACCATATGTGGAATGGATCCCCAGTCCAGTTTCGATACATGAGACAGAGTGCTCACTGGGATGACCCTGAGGGATGGGATGGGAGGGAGGTGGGAGGGGAGTTCAGGATGGGGGACACATGTACACCCATGGCTGATTCATGTCAATGTATGACAAAAACCACTACAATATTGTAAAGTAATT
>NW_011494734.1:1343150-1348930 GCF_000754665.1 Bison bison bison
CAGGATGGGGAAAAAAAAAAAAAAAAGACAAGTGAAAGTGAAGTCAAAAATAAATAAATAAATAAAAGTGTCACACTAAAAAAAAAAATAAAATAAAAAAATAAAAATAAAATAAAATAGATATATACATGTAATATCTTTAAAAAGCATAAAAGGGAATACTCTTTTTTTTTGTTTTTTGTTTTAGCATAATATATTTAGACATTTTTCCACATGAATACAAAGAAATCTCATACTTCTAAATGGTTGAGTAACACTCCGTTTTATGAATGTACTACAGTTTATTTAGCTAGTGTCTTATTGACAGATATGTATATTATTTCCACTTTGTCACTATAGTAAACAATGTTGCAAAGAAAATTATTCTGTGCATCTTTTTACATAATGGTGTGAGTATTTATTTCTAAAGGATAAAGTCAGGAATTCCCTGGTGGTCCAGTAGCTAGGACTATCATGCTTTCACTGCTGAGGGCTGGGGTTCAGTGTTCGATCCCTGGTCAGGGAACTGAGACCCCACAAGCCACATGGTAGAGCCAAAAAAACTTTTTTTTTTTTTTAAAAGAAAACTCAGAGAAGTGGAAACACTGGCTAAAAGGATATGAAAAATTTTAAATAAGTTGCTATCGTATTTCTTACTACTGATGTTATACCTAAATGAGAGCACAAATCAGAGTGCATGCTTTCTTGCAGCCTCAACAGCACAGAACATTATCAGTTATTTTAATCTTTGCCTGTGTGATAGGCAGAAGATAATATCTTATTGTTTACATGAACCACTTTTGGCCTACAACTAAGACTAACAGTCAGGCAGGGATGTGTCAATCATCCCTACACATCCCTGTGGAGCATAGGTAAGGATGTGGTAAGAATGTGGAGCACACAGGTGACCTCTATGTAGGTCAGAGAGGCCAGAACTGTTGAGATAGGACATTAACTAGGCAAAGGCAGTATGAGGGGTAACCAACGCTGGCCAGGCAGGACTAGGGTAGACACTGGACTAAGGTGGAGGATAGGCATGGGGAGAAGTGGGTAGATTTGAGAGTTATCTAGGTCACAGAATACATAGGCACTGCTGCTTGGATGGGCTTGGATGGGGAGTGTGGAAGAAGGTGGTACCCAGAAGATGCCCAGCTGTGTAGAATGGGTTAGATGGGAGTTGTCATCAGGATGATGAGATTTCAAAGGACTGGGTGATGATCAGCCTAAAAAGTGAAGATTCAGAGGACAGAACTGCTTTGGGGAGCCAGCCACTAGTCCACAGCTCCATCCGAGGCCAGGGACCACATGATTTTGCCTGCTGGCCACAGCCAACTGGATTGGGAGAACACCTGAGCTTTGGCCATGACTTGATCCACATGAGTCTGCCTGTGAAGGGGACAGTGCCAGATGGAGCCAATGAGACCACCTTCAGAGAGTTTGAAGAAGAAGCCAGGTGAGGGGAAACATTTGGACCTGGGGAACAGAAGAAAGGTCATGTCAAAGGGCAGGAAGGGAAAGTCACGAGTAAGCCAAAGTTGGGAGGAAGGAAGGAAGAGAGAAGAGAAAAGCCAGTGGAGAAGTGGCTGAAGACCTGTAAAGCAGTACAGAGATGCTGGTGGCCCTAGACCCTGAGCTCAACCTGGTGGTTAAGGGCCAGCTTTCCAGCTGAGCAGATCTAGGTTTGATTTTCCAGCTCTGATGCTTATTAGCTAGCTGGGTGACCTTGAACAAGTCACTAAACTTCTCAAAGGCTCTGCTGTCTTCCCTCAACTATAAAACGACACCATAGTATTTACTTACTGGGCTTGCTATGAAGATTCAACAGATATACATGAGAAAGGGGGATTTCTGCAACACATAAAACCACTAGAGAGCCAGTATCCAGAACTAAAAGTTGAGGGAAACATCTACAAATCAATAAGAAAAACACAACCAACACCCCCACCACCAAAAAATAAGAAAAAGATTCAAACACGCTCTGACCCAAAGAAGATATTAACATAATTTAAAAATATATGAAAATAGGATCAACCTTAATGACAACAGGGAAATACAGTGAGATTCTGCCTGAAACAACACAAATGAAACCTATAAATGCAATGCTGAGCAAAAGTGGAAAGACAAGAATGAATGTATGATGTACAAGTCAATGTATTGAAGTTTAATAACCAGAAAACTTTCACTTTTCACTTTCACGCATTTGAGAAGGAAATGGCAACCCACTCCAGTGTTCTTGCCTGGAGAATCCCAGGAACGGGGGAGCCTGGTGGGCTGCCGTCTCTGGGGTCGCACAGAGTCGGACACGACTGAGGCGACTTAGCAGCAGCAGCAGCAACCAGGCATTAAAACTACAAATAAATACTATACACACATATCAGCTTGGAAAAATTTGAAAAATCTGATAATACCAAGTGTTGGTAAGGATATGGAGCAACAGGAAGTTCATATTTCCTGTTGTTGTTGGGAGTGTATCAATAGATTAGTGTAACGATTTGGGAAATGCTTTGGCATTTATCTAATAAAACTGAAAATATGCACATTCCATGATTGAACAACTCTATTCTTGGAAATACATTTCTAAGAGGAACTTGCCATGTAAACTGGAACATATGTACACAACCATGTCCATAACTTTGATGGAACCAGCACAAATATCCAGCAATTGTAGAATAAACAAGTAGATTGTGATATAGTCACAGATGGAGTACTATGCAACACTGAAAATGAATGGTTTATGCTACAGGGAACAGCATGAATAAATCTTATAAATACAATGTTGAACCTGAGAAATAATACACAGCATATGATCCTAATTTAAAATAGGCAAAACGAAACCAAAAGCTATATAATGCAGTTTATATAATATAGCAATATATTGTTGAGCAAACTATAAACAAAAGTAATAAAATTATTATCATAAAAATCTGAATGCTGGTTGCTTCTAGGGGAAGGCGGGGCTCTGAGACCAGAAGGAGGTCCCAAAGGGAGGGGGATTCTGCAGTGCTTGGAGGTATTCAATTTCTTCACTGAGCAGGTAGTAATACAAATGTTTGCTTTGCGATTGTTCATTATGCTGTACATTTGTTGTGAACATTTTAATCGAAGAGTATTTTATCCCACAATTTAAACAGATTTTAAGAAAGATAGCTAACACTTGTAAAATGCCTGGCATAGTGCCTGGCCCATATTAAGAGCTCAACAGATGGCAATTTTATCTACTGTTATAACCCAGTTGTTAGAGCCACACTGTATCCTAAGCAACCTTCTAGCTTCTAGACTGAGCTCTAGTCTCTGTAAGGCCTGGCTCTGTGGTAGAGATGCTGGACTCCTCTATTTCCTAGGGTGGTGCTCAAATAAACCCCATAACTTAGGACAGTGTTTCTCAATTGATATGTGGTGGTTTATTGCATGGCTTCAAACTCTTTCTGAGGGTGCTGCCAAATTTTGGCAACATATAAGACTTTAAAAAAAATCATCTCCTTTGTCATGCAAAATTTCAGAAAGAAAGATTGCTAAACTGAGCACCACCATGAGATGGTACACAGTCAAAGTCCAACTTGCTGCAGATCAGAGGTCAGGGGGCCAAGGCAGACCCTCCTGGCAAGCTGGTGCCAGAGAAATGAGAACATGTGAAAACTCGGTCTGTGTGGAAAGTAAAGTGAAAGTGAAAGTTGCTCAAGTTGTGTCTGACTTTTTGCAACCCCATGGACTATACAGTCCATGGAATTCTTCAGGCCAGAATACTGGAGTGGGTAGCCTTTCCCTTCTCCAGGGGATCTTTCCAACCCATGGATCAAACCCAGGTCTCCCATATTGCAGGTGGATTCTTTACCAGCTGAGCCACCAGGGAAGCCCAGGGCAAGTAAGATCACACCCAACTAGTAGTGATGCAGAAGGGGACTAGGTGAATCCCAGTCTGACTGTGGGTGTCATTTAAACCCTTGAAGTATGTCGCCCCCAAATCTAGCAATTTACAGAAAAGTTGTCAATCACTGCCTAAGGTCATCTGAAATGTCTCTATTCCTTGCAAGCCTAATGATGGAATCACCGTTTCATAGCTATTAGAAGGGTTGTTGTGTACAACAGCTCATTATAATAATAACTAATAATTATGGAGCGCTACTCATAAGCCAAGCATTGTGCTAATATTTCAGCCTCATTTCCACCTTAGGAGGTACGTGCACTTATCATCTCCCTTTCATAGGATGAAACACAGAGGAATTCAGTGATTTGCTGAAGGAAACAGCTGGTCAGGGCTAGAGCCAGGAAGAAGGTTATTCTTATCCTCTGATTCTAGAGCAGGGCACAGTCCAGTGTTTGGGAGCTAGATGGAGGCAGGTTTGTTAACAAACAAAAATGTCTTACCAGTGGAACAGCGAATTTTAGAGAACATCAAATTCCCTCTTGCTAAGCACAGGCGGCAAGACAGTTTATATTTTAAAAAGAGACTCCTTGCACTGGCTGGCAGTTTCTACTAAATGCCTTTCAAGGTGCTTTCAAAGAACCCCAAATTGTAAGTTTGGGTCTTGGTAGAGCTTCTAAATGGGGGAGGGTTGTGTGTGCTAGGCCATCTGCTTATTTTCCTTTTAATATGAACCTCCAGACTTCAGTGCATAGCTTGGTGTGTAAGCGGTTTCAGTTCACTTTCATATTGATGTTCACAAACTTCCTCAGAACATTTGAAGCACAGGAAAATTATTTTCCCTGTGGGGTTGTTTTCTTTTAGTCTTTTAGCTGACAGTAGTTGTAAAGGGCCTTTCTGATTGGCAAGAAAGTACCTTTTTCAGTTTTAGAAGAGAAATAATTTTCATGAAACGTTCTCCCACACTTATTTCATTTCAGACCAGAGGTACTGATCTTTTTCTATGGACTTCCCTGTCACACCTCCCACAAATGGCATGTGTGGTGTGAGAACTCCGCGTGTGGCATTAACAATGGCGTTTGATAGCACTGGGCTATTTAGAATCTGCCCTTTAGACTGAAATGATATATCTGGCTTTGTGTTTCCAGGGTTACAGAAACTTCTGTAGTCTATTTCCATGGCTGTGTCCAGTGGAAATGCATTTCAGAAAGCCAAGCCTCTGCTCCCACCCTCCAGGATAATGGAGGCATACAGCAGCTAGTCAGGATTGGCTTTGGCTGAACCTTTTCTATTACCTGGTGAAACTGACTTTTTATTTTTTAGAGTAGTGTGAGGTTCATAGCAAAATTTAGCAGAAAGCTCAGAGTTCCCATATACTTGCTGCCCCAATACATGCATAGCCTGCCCCACTATCAACATCCCCCACCAGAGTAGGTGTATTTGTTACGGTCCATGAACCTAAAGTGACTCATCACTGCCACCCAAGATCCGTGCTTTACATCAGGGTTCGCTCTTGATGTTGTCCATTCTACAGGTTTGGACAACTCTTATAAAGACATGTACCCACCATGTAGTGGTGGTATCATACACAATTTGTAGTATCATACAGAATAGTTTCACTGACCTAAAAATCCTCTGTGCTCTGCATATTCACCCCTCGCACCTCCTAGCCCCTGGCAACCACAGATCTTTTTAACGTCTCTATAGATTTGCCTTTCCCAGAATGCCACATAGTTGGAATCAGGCAATACACAGCCTTCTCAGATTGGCTTCTTTCACTTCAGATCAGATCAGATCAGTCGCTCAGTCGTGTCCAACTCTTTGCGACCCCATGAATTGCAGCATGCCAGGCCTCCCTGTCCATCACAAACTCCCGGAGTTCACTCAGACTCAAGTCCATCGAGTCAGTGATGCCATCCAGCCATCTCATCCTCTGTCG
>NW_011494734.1:1349156-1349821 GCF_000754665.1 Bison bison bison
TGGTTGGATCTCCTTGCTGTCCAGGGGACTCTCAAGAGTCTTCTCCAACACCACAGTTCAAAAGCATCAATTCTTCAGCGCTCAGCCTTCTTCACAGTCCAACTCTCACATCCATACATGACCACTGGAAAAACCATAGCCTTGACTAGACGGACCTTTGTGGGCAAAGTAATGTCTCTGCTTTTGAATATGCTATCTAGGTTGGTCATAACTTTCCTTCCAAGGAGTAAGCGTCTTTTAATTTTAATTCTTTCACTTAGTAATGACTTTTTGTGTCTTCATAGCTCATTTCTTTTAAGTGCTGAATAATATTCCACTGACCAGATGTACCACAGTTTATTTATCCCTTCAGGTAACTGAATGACATTTTGGTTGCTTCCAAGTTTTGGAAGTTTATGAATAAAGCTGCTATAAACATCCATGTGCAAGTTTTTGTGTGGAAATAAGTCTTCAGTTCATTTGGGTACATGCCAAGGAACACAATTGCTGGATTATATGATAATATATATAATTAATATTAATTATAGTTATATATAATTAATATAATTATATATGATATAATTATAATTATATTATTATATTATTGTCATCCCCTTCTCCTCCCACCTTCAATCTTTCCCAGCATCAGGGTCTTTTCCAATGAGTCAGTTCTTCGCATCAGGTGG
>NW_011494734.1:1349921-1380747 GCF_000754665.1 Bison bison bison
TCCAGGGGACTCTCCAGAGTCTTCTCCAACACCACAGTTCAAAAGCATCCATTCTTCAGTGCTCAGCTTTCTTTATAGTCCAACTCTCACGTCCATACATGACTACTGGAAAAACCATAGTTTTGACTAAAGAGACCTTTGTTGGCAAGATAATGTCTCTGCTTTTTAATAAGCTGTCTAGGTTGGTCATAACTTTTCTTCTAAGGAGCAAGCATCTTTTAATTTCATGGCTGCAGTCACCATCTGTAGTGGAGTGTGCCTTAAATTGGTCTTTACTGGCTTTCAGTACTTGAAGACTCTGCAGAACATCAGCTTGTTGGGGTCCTTGCAGAAAGTGTCCCAAAACATGGCAACAGGGACAAGATACATGTCACTGTTGGAGCATTCACACTAAAAAATATTAGCGCCATCAACATTCTCCTTGACTTTTGCCCATTTTTTAAATTGGGTTGTTTGATTTCTTATTGTTGGGTTTTATAAGTCTTGTTTTGGATAACAGTCCTTTATCTGATGTGTCTTTTGAAAATATTTTTTTTCCAGTCTGCGGCTTGCTGTCTCATTCTCTTGAACTTATACTATTTTTTTTTCTTTTTTTCTTTTATTTTTTAACTTTACAATATTGTATTGGTTTTGCTGTATGTCAACATGAATCCGCCACAGGTATACATGTGTTCCCCATCCTGAACCCTCCTCCCTCCTCCCTCCCCGTACCATCCCTCTGGGTTGTCCCAGTGCACCAGCCCCAAGCATCCAGTATCGTGCATCGAACCTGGACTGGCGACTCGTTTCATATAATATCATATATGATATTATATATCATTGATAAATGTTTCAATGCCATTTTCCCAAATCATCCCACCCTCTCCCTCTCCCACAGAGTCCAAAAGACTGTTCTATACATCAGTGTCTCTTTCGCTGTCTTGTTTTAACAGTACTCTACTAGATGTTGTATGGGCATATAAAATATATTTAAGACAGAATATCTGGCTTTTAAGTTGCTTATTGGGAAATATCTATTTCCTGGATGCAGAAAAAAGTGCATTGCTTCTTGTATTGGTTACTAGTGAAGCTCTTGGGTTTGATGGTGCTAGTGGTAAAGGACCCACCTGCCAGTGCAGGAGACCTAAGAGACCCAGGTTCAATCCCTGGGTTAGGAAGCTCCCCTGGAGGAGGGCATGGCAACCCACTCCAGTATTCTTGCCTGGAGAATACCATGGACAGAGGAGCCTGGTGGGCTACAGTCCATAGGGTAGTGAAGAGTTAGACACGACTGAAGCGACCTAGCATGCATGCGCGGTGTAGCTCTTCCGTGGATCATGGGCGTGTTAAACACTCTAGAGAATTAGGAAACTTGCTTGGATATTGTTTTATGTGGTGAGAGTTCCATGATAAATCCTACTCCAGAAGTTTAGGTATAGAACAACTTGAGACTTTGACTTGTCTGGGAAGACAAAATGTCATTAGTATTCAAAGAAATGTCAGTGACTGATATTTGTATATTTAACATGTCACTTTCACTGATATTACCTCATTTGGTGATTGTGAAGTGACTTATTTAAAAAAATAGCAATTCAGCCAAGAGAAAGAAATTTTATTTTATCTGGCTTATTTTTTTACTTTGAGATATTTAAAAATATGTTACAGAAGGGTGATCATTTCTCAATAGCACAGAGTCACAGGCGCTCCACCTCATATGATTTCACATGTGGAGTCAGCATCTGCTTATACAGAATTACATCATGTCAGCAAATGAACATGATATGCTTCAACTTAAGCAAACATGTTTAAAAGTAAACAAAACTCAGGAATTCCCAGGCAGCCCAGTGGTTAGGACTTGGTGCTTTTACTGCCATAGGCCCAAGTTCAAGCCTTGGTTGAGAAACTAAGATCTCACAAGGCATATGTGCATGTCTGCATGCTAAGTCTCTTCAGTCGTGTCCAACTCTTTGCAACTCCGAGGACTGTAGCCCACCAGTCCATGGGATTCTCCAGGCAAGAATACTGGAGTGAGTTGCTATGCCCTCCTCCAGAGGATCTTCCCGACCTAGGGGTAGAACCCACGTCTCTTATGTCTCCTGCATTGGTAGGTATGTTCTTTACCACCGGTACCACCTGGGAAGCCAAAATATAAAATAAAAAATGAATAAACAAAACTTTTCAGTGTGTCCATTCAAGGTAAAAAATGGGTGTGAAGACCCAGTGTGAATTGGACGTCAGATACATTCGGTCTGGATGCACCACGTCAGCACTAATCAGCTGTTGCCAAAGTCATTTTGGAGCATAATGTCCAACTCTAAATCTTAAATGAAAGGGAAATTCAGACTTTGAGCCAAGGAGTAGAAGAGACAGACAATGAGCTGGATCTAGGACAGGTGCACTCAACACTCTGTCCAGTCCCAAAGAAGAAGAAATAGTTCACGTGGCCAAATGTGCATTCTTCAGACAGCACCAGGGAGTGAGAGAGGGCAAGATGGGGTCAGAAAGAGAGGGGACCAGTGAATGTTCAAGCAGGAAGATATGCTGGGTCCCCCAACTGCAAGTGCCTCTTCTTCATGAGACTGATACAAATGTTCAAATTAGCCCTTGTTGTTAGGTTCCCAAAGGCAAAGATTTAAAAACAGGAGATGCAGAATATAAGGTCTAGAAGGGGTCTATGTCCAGGGCTCTGTGAAGTGCAAAGGTCATGGGTGTGAGACCTGGTTTGTAGGCCTGGGTTCTGGTCCCAGCTGGCTCCTTATTAGTTAGATGACCTTGGGCAACTAACTTAAACCTCTGGGCCTTCACTTCTTCATTTGTTAAACTAGAAGAATAATTTCTGCCATTTAGTACTGCTGTAGGGATGAACAATAATTTACCTGGTCCATAGTAGGGATTCAATAAACGTTAAGTGACTTAAAAAATCATTCAGGCTTATTTATGTGTTTGACGACTCTACTATAAAGAAAGCCCAGATGCATTTTAAATACACTTCTGCTTATACTGCTTTCTTTGGAAATGAAATATTGTGCTAATATGTTATCTCCTGCGTGTGTGTGTGCTCAGTCACTCAGTTATGTCTAACTCTTTGCAACCCCATGGACTGTAGCCTGCCAGGCTCCTCTGTCCATGGGATTTTCCTGGCAAGAATACTGGAGTGTTATCTCCTACAAAGTATTAAACATGTATCCACTAGGATGCTTTCAGCTACAAGTCGCAAAACCTGCAACTCTAGCTTTAAAAAAAAAAAGTGAATTTATTGATTCATAGAACTTTAATGTCCCATGATAAATTTGGCATCAGGAAAGGCTTGATCCAGCAGCTCCATGATGTACTAAAAGATCCAGTTTCTTTTTGTTTCTGCTCTGCTACCCATGGTATCAGTTTTATTCCAAGTCTGCCTTTGTAGTTGCAAGATGAATGTCAGCACAAATCTGGGTCCATCTGTTAGAAGTGACTTACTCTGTTTGATGGAAAAGCTACTAATATATTGGCTATAATAAGATAAAAGTATATCTCTCACCTATATAAGAGAAATTTAGACATAGGCAATCTAGGGCTGATATGGTGGCTTTATCATATTATGGGTCCTAATGTATAACTCCAGCATCTTTTCTGCAGTTTATTTTCTCTTCTTAGAAATTCTCCTCAATAAATTCCCTGTGTCTATTTCTGACCTCATCTCTAATTTGCTAAGGTAACTTTCTGTGCCTGAAGGTGTGACAATCAGAGATGATGCAGGAGGGCCAAGAGGAGAAGAGGCATTGGGAGGGGGAAGGGGAGAAAGGCTGGTGAGGATCCCCCAGGCCACAATCTCTCACCCACTTAAAGTCGACCTCTGTTCCCAGGCTGAATCACTCAGAAAAAGAACAAGAGTAGACTATTTGTTCAAGTGATTTTACATCAGAAACACGTCCTCAGTCCTTAGGTCTTGGAGCTCACTTGTCTGCATACTGCTTAGAGTTGAGCTTGTGGGATTATCTAGACAGAAATTCAAAGGTGAGGCTCTGTGTCTTGAGCCGGGAAAGCTTCATCTGGTTGCATCTAAGATGGTCTGTCCTCACCCTCCTCTAGCCTTCCCTTCTTGTTTTGGCAAAGCTGGAGAGCTGGGAGAATTTGGATGCAGTTTCCCACACAAAGGGTGGTCCTTGCACATTCTGGAGACCACATTTTACCAGAGTACTGCTTACCAGGGAGTCTTAATAATCAGGGAGGGGATAGGAGCTAACATCAACTGCCATTCACTCTAAGCACTTTGCATGGATAGTAAAAGTACTAGCTAACAGTCAATGTGGTGCTAACAATACAACAGGCATAGCTTAAACTATTTTTATAAATATTAATTTGGGCTTCCCTGCTGCTGGTGCTATGGTGGCACTGTTTCCTGCCTGCCAGTGCAGGAAACAGAAGAGACTTGGGTTTGATCCCTGGGTCAGAAAGAATCCCTGGAGCAGGGCAGGGCAACCCACTCCAAAATTCTTGCCTGGAGAATCCCGTGGACAGAGGAGCCTGGTGGGCTGTAGTCCATGGGGTTGAAAAGAATCAGATACAATAAAGTGACTTAGCATGCACGGATGTATAAATATTAATTTCTGTTATTCCTCAGTACTTTTCTCAAGCATCTTCATTTTATAGATGGAAAATGGCTCAGTAAGTTTCAGAAACTTGCTCTGGATCATTCAGCTAGTGTTAGAGCCTGGATTCAAACTAAGCTCATTGGGTTCTGTGTTCTTAACTAGTATCCTACAGTACCTCCCCAGAAGGCAGTTTTAGTAGTATTCTGATACCTATTTTACAGATAAAGAAAATGAGGCACAGTGAGAGGAAGTAGTGCTGAATTCAAAACCACGTGAGGGACTCTAGAGCTTGAGACTTATCAGCCATGTCATGCTGCTCATCCAGGGACATGCGGGAGGAACATCTCCTGACCCTACACTTCACATGGGGTAGCCGAGGACCACATGCGATGATGTAACTAATCTGGAACAACCAGCAGCCCTGCGCTGGTTGCAGGATGCACACGTCATCAGTCCTTGTGTTGCTTCTGGGGCCTGGAAGGGACTGAGGAAAGCAGGGCCTGAAATCAACAAATTATCTCTCTGGCACCATGAGCAGAATTCAGTGCTTTTGCTGCTTCCTAATCTCTTCTTTATTTCACCCCAGGGCAGTCGATCTGAGTGCCCTGGGACTTTGGGAGGTTTCGAAGCATCAGATACCACAACTAAAGACCATCAGTTAAATAAGAGAACTAGCAAGGGAAGCCATCATTTTAAATGTGATTGATTGATTGACTGATACTATGTCTTATTTCCCAAAGGATTTATGACAGCAGATAGAAATGTCTCCCATGCCGGGGAAGAGCATCAGTTAGGCTTGTGTGACAGTGAGGCTGGGGTTCCCGCTCTCCCAACTCCCCTCCCCAGGGACTGGACAGGTGCCCCCGCCCTGCATCATCTGTCCACATTTTTAATCTTTAAATTAGAAAAGACGTCTTCCTGGTGGAACCCAGCAATCACTGACGACAGTACACGTAAAGTACCCATTGCAAGGCTGGTCCACAGGAGGTACTCAGTGGATTGTCATTGTTATTACCAAGTGGAGAATGATGCTGCATAAGGAAAACAAAGGGCAGGGTCATAAAACGAACCCAGACGTGAGACCTGTACAAAAATACCCATCGCCAAGTCGTGCTTTTTCAGGACCCGTGAGAGGAGAGACGTGCGGCTGCTAAATCATTCGCGGCGCTCATAAGAGTAAGACCGTGTGCTCCATCTGGAGAGGCGGCTTCCGAGGCTTAGATGGAAAGATCTCTCTCTTGAGTCCTTCTAAAGAGAACACTGCAATGTTATAAACAGTGTCTTCAACAACTTTAGAGTAAACCTAGTGACAAGTGCCACTGGCTGTCCCTTAATAGAGGCTAATGGCAACAAGCCACAGCATAATCCAACAGTAAGCATTCCACTGAGAGCCAGCGTTATAGAGTCCAGGCAAGGCACTCTGGGCTGTTGTGATTTAACCAGGGGCGACAATAGCTCATGCTTACTGAGCATTACACAGGCCAGTGAGAACTCTAAGCGTTCTGTCCTCATTTAAGTCTCACAAGTACAAAAAGGGATGAACCACCGGATTCATCATAGGATCATCCCATTTTGCAGTTGAGTAAACTGAGGCTCAGAAAACAGGTTATGAAAACTGCTATGGTTACTGAGCTCATGATTGTAGCCAGCCTTCACACCCAGGCAGGCAGGTTCTAGGCCCCTCTGTTGCTCTGGAAAACCACCTGGACTCAACCTTCTTGGGATGGTCCTTGTCGAATCTTAGGCAGCAGTGAGTTCAAGAAAAGGTCTAAATCCTATCGAGTTCCTGAGTGGCAGGTGCTTTGCAGGGCCAGTTAGTGTGGAATGGCTTTCCCCAGCAGCCAAGACAGGATAGGACCAATGGACTCATTCAAGGGCTTAACTGAAGGAGGGCAAGCAGGGGAGCAGGACCAGATGGTCTCAGCAAAGGACTTTCCACTAGTGCACAGACACAGACATGACTGAAGACCCCAAAGTTATAGCCACGTGTATCACAGCTGTAGCAATTTTAGTCTGAAAAAGCGTCAACGCAGTTAGATTCCTGTTTGGGCTAGTTTTTTTTTTTAAAGGAATACATGGGGGATACATTCCAAGATCCCCAGTGGATGCCTGAAACCACATATAGTACTGAACCCTATATATACTGTACTATGGTTTTCCTACACATATATAACTATGATAAAGTTTAATTTATAAATTAGGTACAGTAAGAGAGTAACAATAACCAGTAATAAAATAGAACAACTATAACAATACACTGTAATAAAAGTTAATGAACATGATCTGTCTTTCTCTTTCAAAATATCTTACTGTACAAATTTAATGCCTTTTCCATCTTAACTAAGCACTTACAATCACTGTGGCTGTAACTGGTTTTGCAACGTCAAAACAGGCACAAATTCCTTTTTTCCTTCTTCACAGTCTCATGGATAGAAGATTCATTGTTACCAAAGATCTGAGCATCCTCAGCATATATTTTTTCTTTCCTTTTTAAGTAGAGAATGTTCACCTTTTCACTGAAAGGAAGCACTTACATCTTTGGCATATCCAAATTATCAGCATCACTACTCTTGTGCTTTGGTCCAGGATTCAGTAAAATACAGGTCACTTGAACGCAAGCACCGCGACACCACGGTAGTTAGTCTGATAGCTGAGATGGCTGCTGAGTGACTAAGAAGTGGATTGGCTGGACAAAGGGATGATTCACGGCCAGGACAGGACAGAAGTGGATGGCTTGAAGTTTCATCATGCTATTCAAAAGGGTGCAGTAAGTTTTTCACAATTTAAACCTTATGAAAACTTACGAATTGTTTCTTTCTGGACTCTTTCACTTAATATTTTTTGAACTACCATTGGCTGCAGATAACAGAAATCTCAGATAAGTGGTGAGGGGGGCAGAACATTGAGGGTAAACGACTGTGTATGGTACCCATAGGATATTCAGTCATACTCATTTCATTAGGATTTCTGCCTAGTATATTGGACTCCCTAAACTATCTGGCAGAAAACGTTCCCAAATTCCTTCTCTCCCTTCATGTAGCCACCATCACAGCAGAATGATCCAGAAAGGCCAAATAGAGTATTGTTCTATTTTTGCATGATAGACATTGTGTGTGTGGTTAGTCGCTTAGTCATGTCCGACTCTTTGCAACCCCAAGACTGTAGCCCGCCAGGCTCCTCTGTCCATGGGGATTCTCCAGGCAAGAATACTGGAGTGGGTTGCATGCCCTCCCCCAGGGGATCTTCCCAACCCAGGGAATCGAACCCAGGTCTCCCACATTACAGGGGGATTCTTTACCTGAGCCACCGTGGAAGCCCTGGGAAGGCCAAATAGAGCCTTGTGCTATTTTTGCATGGTAGACATTACATGGCTATAATTGTAACACAGGCAGGACTCTGAGTGGTCCAGCCTTCTGGGCTCATCTTCTTGTGATCCAGACTAGTCAGCAGAGTCCATCTCCCCTTCTTTGAGAGCCAGGCCCTCATCAGGATTTCCCGAGATTGTGCCTGGGGCCTACTGGTCACCTCCACCTCAGCCCACCACCTCCATCCAGGGTTGGCAGGTACTGGCAGTGACTTCCCTTTTCCTGCCCAGGTCACTTGCTGCTGCACAGGACCCCAGTTCTCTTCTCCTTTGTGCTTTAGGTTGAGTAGGCAGCCCAACTGGACTTGAAATTTGGTCTAGTGTAGAGATACTGGAGCACAGCACAGTACAAGCAAATGTCCTGCCCCTTATGGAAGTCACACGCCATATTTCCTTACGGCCCTGGCTGTCACTATCTTCGTGGGCTTGCTGCTCCCCATGAGCTGCAATCAGACCAACAAACCACTTCCTCCAGCTCCTACATTCCAGTCACTTTCCTACAAAGCAGAACCGAGCTCATTTCCCATTTTCTCCTTAACCTTCCAGGCCATGCCCAGAGCTTGCCTTTCTCACCCAGAGTCTCATCAAGGCTCACGTAGTATGTTTCTTCACTGAAAGATAATTTAGGTCCTAAAATGTGAAAGTGGCCACAGTCATGGTTAAATAGCATTTCCCCTGCTACATGATATATATCAAAGTTTACACAGTAGTTGTGAATTAAACTTCTGCAGAGGAAGCACAACATAATAATAGAATAAAAATGACCAGAAATGAGCTTTCAAGCCATGAAAAGACATGGAGGAAACTTAAATGCATTTTACTAAGTGAAAGAAGATGATTTGAAAAGGTTACTGTGTGATTCCAACTATATAACATTATGGAAAAGGCAAAATTATAGAGGGAGTAAAAAGATCTATGTTTGTGAGGAATTGGGAGGAGAGAGGTATGAATGGGCAGGGCACAGGGGATTTTCAAGGCAGTGAAGCTATTCTGTCTGATACTATAATGGTTGATACATATCATTATACATTTGTCCAAACCCAGTAAGATGGACCACACCAAGAGTGAGCCCTAATGTAAAGTGTGCACTTTGGGTGATGGTGATGTGTCAGTTTGGCTTCAGTGACTGTAACACATGTACCACTCTGGTGGAGGTGTTGATATGGGGGAGGCTGTGTGTGTGAAAGGGGCAAGGGGCATAAGAGAAATCTCTGTACTCTGTTCAGTTTTACTATAAACCTTAAAACTAACACCTAAGACCCAAAACAGAATATGGCCACACAGTACAATTAGGTAAAGAAAGAAAGTGAAGCTGCTCAGTCGTGCAGACCCCATGGATAGTGGCCTGCACCAAGCTCCAAGGAAGGGTGGTAGCAAAAATAAGGGTGGAAAAGAGATGGCAGTCAGCTGGGATGTCCCCACCTGGCTTTCAGAACAGGAAGTGAAAGGCTGATGGAGTAGCTAGAGATGCACCAGCTTTGATGAGTGGAACATCAGGAGGAGGTGGCCCCAGGAAGGAGGACAGAGTGAGCGAGAGCACAGAGGTTGCAAGACACACGGCCCATGGGACTGTGGGCTGAGCAGGAGTCCAGGCTGCTGGGAAGGGCAGGACCCACACAGGTGAGAGAGGAAGCAGACCAATGACTGTAGAGACCCTGCCAACTGTTTTCTGAATCTCTGAAGTGAACTTGTTGACTGTGCTTCCCCTCAAATGAGACACTCAACAATGTAAACTGCTAGGCTGCAGCTCTCTAATGAAGTCTATTTCTTATGACACGTGCTTGTTTATTACAGAGAGCTGTGATAACTGGAGGGTGTCGTGTCAACCTCATCTTGTGCACCAGCTGATCTCAGGGACACTAACAACCTGGATCCTGACACACAGGGCTCGAAGATTACTGATCCACCAGGCAGGCTGCCCAGGGCTGGACCACACTGCTCCAAAGGGGTTTCGTTTGGAATGTGAGCCCACTTGACCTGAGTGAAGGTAGCAGAAACTCCTCAAGTTGAAATGCCACTTCAGTGTCTGTTACTCCAGCCTGTGTCTGAGTCCCCTGGAGGTCTTATTAAAACAGAGTTTTATAACTACCTACCCCCAGAGATTCTGATTCAGAAGATCTGGGGCAGGGATGGAGAATTTGTATTTCTAGCAAGCTCCTAGGTGATACTGATGCAGATGGTTGGCAATCACACTTTGAGAACCACAAGCCTACTTCAGAGCCCATTGTGAACTTATAAAGCTCTTCCTCTCCAGTTCATCTTTCTGCAAAGGTGTGCCGTCAGGAACTTCAGATTTGGGGAGAGGAGTGAATGGACGTGAAAAGATGAAAACAGCACAAATGTCCATCAACAGATGAATGGATAAGCTAAATGGGATCTACAGTACAGCAGAATATTGTTCAACCAAGAAAAGAATGAAGTACTGAGTCTGTTACAACATGATGACCCTTTAAAACTTGCTAAATGAAAGAAGGTAGTCACATCAGGACACATATGACCTAATTCCACTTATAGGGAGTGTCCCAGAACAAGCAAATTCTTAGAGATAGGAAGCAAATTGGTGGCTGCCAGGAGCTTGAGGTAGGAAGGAAAGGGGAGTGACTGCTGATTGGGTTTCCATTTGGGAAGATGAGAAAGTTCTGAACTGGACAGTGATGATGGTGGCAAAACATTGTGAATGGACTTACTACCACCAAACTGCACTTTAAAATGGTTAAGATGGTGAGTTGTACGTTACGTGTATGTTACCACAATAAAAAATGAAGAGTGAATGGAGATGGAGTATTCCGACTCAAATTGTGGGGCCAGTGGATAGGTTTCCAGGATAAAAGTTGGAAAGGCAAAGGCCTACATTAGTGGTTCTCAGTGCCTATTGCATGAAGAATCACTGCGGGAGTTTTTGTACCATTCCCTTGTCCTAACTGTACCTAAGACTGATTAAATAAAAATTTCTGGAAGTGAGGTCTAGGCATCAAAAAATTTAAAGTTCACCCCTAGGTGATTCTAATGTACAACCAGGACTGAGAACACTAGCCTGACATCGCAAGGGCCAAATGGGCTGATGACCTACATGCAAACTGGCCTGGATTTCGTCACAGAAAATACACCTTCATCTTTCCCCCAACTGGCCTGGAAACTGTATGTACAGTAGAACGAAATGGCTTTGAATCAGTTTGAAACTCGGCTTCACTACCAACTAGCTGTGTGACCTTAGGCAAATCATATAATCTCTCTGAGCTTTTGTTTTCTCCTATGGAAAGAATCAAGATTGCCAGGAGAAATATCAACAACCTTAGACATCCAAATAATTCCACTCTAATGGCAGAAAGCAAACAGGAACTAAATAGCTTCTTGATAAAGGTGAAAGAAGAGAATGAAAAAGCTGGCATAAAACTCAACATTCAAAAAACTAAGATTATGGCATCCAGTCCCATCAATTCATGGCAAATAGAAGGGGGAAGGTGGAAACAGTGGCAGATTTTATTTTCTTGGACTCCAAAATCACTGTGGATGGTGACTGCAGCCATGAAATTAAATGATGCTTGCTCCTTGGAAAGAAAGCTCTGACAAACCTAGACAGTGTATTAAAAAGCAGAGACTCACTTTGTCAACAAAGGTCTATATAGTCAAAGCTATGGTTTTTCCAGTAGTCATATAAGGTGTGAGAGTTGGACCATAAAGAAGGTTGAGTGCCAAAGAATTGATGCTTTCAAACTGCAGTGTTGGATAAGACTCTTGAGAGTCCCTTGGACTGCAAGGAAAGCAAACCAGTCAATCCTAAAGGAAATCAACCCTGAATATTCATTGGAAGGACTGAAGCTGAAGCGTCACCTTCACATTGGCCACCTTATGTGAAGAGCCAACCCATTGGAAAAGACTCTGATGCTGGGAAAGATTGAAGGCAGGAGGAAAATGGGGTGACAGAGGATGAGATGGCTTGATAGCATCACTGACTCAGTGGAGATGAGTGAAGTACAGAGGAGCCTGGCAGGCTGCTGTCCATGGGGTAGCAAAGAGTCAGACATGACTTAGCGACTGAACAACAACAATGGAAAAAACACATTTCATTAAGGTTTTGGGGAGGCTTTTGTGAAACAGGCTACTTTCTCAGTTATAACAGTGTCAGACACTGAGTGGTCAACATGAATTTCTTTGCATCCCTGTTTAGACAAAAAGAGAGACCCATTGCTTTACTTGAGGGAAAATCCTACACTGTAGTATCTTGTACTATAGGTTCAATATTCTCCTCCCTCCTGAGGTTTAGGTGGGGAATTAGTGACAATGGTCTCTTGAGTCTATAATATACAAGTGGAGGAGACGGTGAGTCTGGTAGGAATCTCTTTTGTACTCAATGTTCAGACTTTCTTTAGTATACCAAGCTCTACAAATCCAACCAGTCCATTCTAAAGGAGATCAGTCCTGGGTGTTCTTTGGAAGGAATGATGCTAAAGCTGAAACTCCAGTACTTTGGCCACCTCATGCGAAGAGTTGACTCATTAGAAAAGACCCTGATGCTGGAAAGGATTGGGGGCAGGAGCAGAAGGGGACGACAGAGGATGAGATGGCTGGATGGCATCACTGACTCGATTGGACATGAGTTTGAGTGAACTCCAGGAGATGGTGATGGACAGGGAGGCCTGGCGTGCTGCGATTCATGGGGTCACAGAGAGTCGGGCACAACTGAGCGACTGAACTGAACTGAACAGCAAATGTATAAATATATTCTAAGATAAAAGTAGATAAAATTCACACATAAATTCCTAAAAATAAAATCATTCAGATTTTTTGATGTTTCTGTTCAGTCCCTATTGGTAGGTAATACAGATAGTATATTTTTATTCAACTATAATTAAGTCATAGGTACAATTTTATATTGTTTTCTTCACTCAGTACTTTATCTTCTGCATTTTCTCATGTTTCTACTATTCTTCATTACTGACATTCTAATAGCTACGTATTATTTAAATGAGTAGCCGTCAGTTCAGTTCAGTTCAGTTCAGTCGCTCAGTCGTGTCCGACTCTTTGCAACCCCATGAATCGCAGCATGCCAGGCCTCACTGTCCATCACCAACTCCCGGAGTTCACTCAAAACTCATGTCCATCAAGTCGGTGATGCCATCCAGCTATCTCATCCTCTGTCATCCCCTTTTCCTCCTGCCCCCATTTCCTCCCAGCATCAGAGTCTTTTCCAATGAGTCAACTCTTACATGAGGTGGCCAAAGTACTGGAGTTTCAGCTTTAGCATCAGTCCTTCCAAAGAACACCCAGGACTGATCTCCTTTAGAATGGACTGGTTGGATCTCCTTGCAGTCCAAGGGACTCTCAAGAGTCTTCTCCAACACCACAGTTCAAAAACATCAATTGTTCAGTGCTCAGCCTTCTTCATAGTCCAACTCTCACATCCATACATGACTACTGGAAAAACCATAACCTTGACTAGACAGGCCTTTGTTGGCGAAGTAATGTCTCTGCTTTTGAATATGCTATCTAGGTTGGTCATAACTTTCCTTCCAAGGAGTAAGCGTCTTTTAATTTTATGGCTGCAGTCACCATCTGTAGTGATTTTGGAACCCCAAAAAATAAAGTCTGACACTGTTTCCAATGTTTCCCCATCTATTTGCCATGAAGTGATGAGACCAGATGCCATGATCTTAGTTTTCTGAATGTTGAGCTTTAAGCCAACTTCTTCACTCTCCTCTTTTACTTTCAGTAGCCTTACTATAATTTAATACTTCTCTACTAAACCCTTGATGGCTTCCAAAATTTTAATATTAGAAATTGTGCTCAATGAAAATATTTCTGCATGTAACTTTCAAATTCCTTTGGCTTGTTTACTTAAATTCCCATAAATAACAGGATCAAGGGGTCAACACATTTTTTTCAGTTCTTGGCTATACAACATGGCATGTGGGACCTTGATCCCCCTTAGCTGGCGTGGAATCTGTGCCTGGTACACTGGAAGGCAGAGTTTTAACTACTGGACCACTAGGGAAGTCCCAAGGGATCTGAACATTTTAAGACTCTTGATTGCACCTTCAAATTGCTTTGCTAAAGGATTGTATCAATTTATACTGCTACCCTGGGGTTTAGGTGTATCATTTTCAACAACTTGCCAGCAATGAATTTCATAATTTGGAAGAGGTTTGCAAATTGCAGAGCTATAATCTAATTTTATGTAAGTTAATAAATTACTGTGTCTGACTTTTTGGTATGCAAAACATTGCTTCCTTGTTCCTTTTCTGGTAGCATCCCTACTATTTTGTAAATTGCTGGAGGGCAGTTTACAAACCTTGTACATTGTAGAAAATCAATGATTACTTTTTGAAGTAATGAATAATTCAGGCAATCGCTCTTCCCAATAATTCTTAGGTTTTCTAATAGGAGAGGATTTAAAAAAATAAATGAAATTACACTTTATGTTGGCAGTCTCAGAGAGCTCCTCTGGCTGGCAAAACGTATGAAGGTTTTTACTTGGTGGGAAGTGGACCTCCCCATACCACAAAAGAGAAGAAGCTAAATCATTGCTCTTTTCCTTCCACCTCTCTTTGCACATCCATCTCATTTCCTGTCCTCACCTGAGGAGCCAGCTCAATGTAAAGCGAGGAAAAGCTATTTGCAAAGTGCATGGGAGGGAAATGAACACAAATAGACCCTTCCTAAAGGCTTGAGCTTAGTTTTCACTCTCTTAAGCAGGAAAACGTTTGTGCACACCCAGATGACAGCATTTGTCTTTTGGTACCCATCGATTGGAGCAGTTCTTGGTGATGAAAAGCTGCTTTGAGTTTAGTAAAGCTTTAAATAACTATGTATGTATTTTATTAATTATAATAGTGTCTACATAAATTTCAAAACAGTAGTAAAAAATATGCAGGAGACCAATTTATCCAGCTATGCACAGAGTTTGGTGCACATTTGCAGAATAAACTAATATCCCAGTATTATAACCCAGAGGTGGTTACGATGTCTAGGAAAGTGCTTGTCATTATAACTAGTACTTTACTAGTATTAAATACTCTAACCTGCTTCCCACTAGGCTTAGGGACTCCTCAATTTTTGAATATGGTTAATTTTAAAACTCTACTCCCTGCCTGTTCTCCTCCTTCTCATCAGTGACAGCAACAAACAATTAATGGCACTTCTTAAATGTCTTACTGCCTGAAATAACATCTTCTTCCAATTAAAAAATAACAAAGGCTGCACCTCTCCTTTGTTCCAGCCATAGCATCCTGACATCTCCCTCTGTCACCAGGTTTGTTTAAGACCTAGATCATCTCTCAAAACGGAATCTGTCATATGTTCCTAGTGGGGAGGGATTATTTGTAATTATGGTTTTTAAAGGAAATTTATGCTAGTGGTTTGCAGGAAGTTGATGTATATCTAAGGGTCCCCTTGTCAGAGGGCACCCCAGTCTCCAAAGGTGCACGTCATCTCCTGGATGAGCTGTTGTATCCTGGCCAGGCTTGGGTTGTCACATGGGTGGGGTCCCCCACTTATTTGCACTCTTTCAACTTCCCCATTTCCTACAAAGACACTCTGACCCTCCTTTACTGTCACTTCATTCTTTAAAATTCAATTCAGTAAATATCATGTCGTTTACTCTTAAACTCAAAGTACCAGACTGGTTTCTCCTTTTCACTGGGAGATGAAATTGGGCTCACATTTTTCACTTTTTGAGGACATCAATGACTCTTGCTCTTCTTCTGTTCCTTGAGAGCTACCAATTAAGGTATTGACATTACACCCATTTATTCCAAATGGCACCAGAAATGGGACTATAAGCACCTCTTTACAAAGCAAAGCACCTCACATTCGTAGACGGTATCCCATGTTGGTCTCTAAGTGATCTTAGACAATATGACAGCTTCACTTTCTGGAAGTGATGAAGATTTGGTCTTTTCTAATTGCAACAGAAGGTGGCCATGAGTTCTTCCATTTCATGCCTCAAACTGCTATGATTGGTCCTGGAAGCAGGATAAGGCCTGGATTCCTACCTCTGGGCTGGGCTTGACAAGGTTGGGTATACATGTGAGGGTAAGGGTAGAATCAAAGCCGGAGATGGGAATAGTGCTGGGTAAGAGAGCTAGATACCTTAAAATGAGGTTGGCAAGCCTTTGGTCAGCAGGGCCGGGAATTAAGACTGATGACTGGGCTAATAGGAGGTCAAGGCAGCAATACAGTTGGGATGAAGGGAGAACCACGTGAACAAAGCCAAGCTGAGAAAGGTCTGAGGTGGACCTGAAGCCAGGGAAATGCACAGCAGAAAAATGAAGCCACTGTAGGAGGCAGCGAGGAGCCACGGACAAGAGCATGAGTTTTTCATTCATGTGGAAGGCTTGAGTTTAATCCTGTCTTCCTAGTTATACGCAATGTGATTTGGGTCAATTTACTTAAACCTGTCTTAGTTAAATCATCTCTAAAATTAGAAAAATAGTAATATGTATCCTGCAAGTGATTTTAAGAATTAGAAACAATGCATACAAAACGTCTCACACTCTATTTCTTCAACTGGTTGCATGGGTATGCTTTGAGGGATCCAGATGGTCTCTACGGAATTTTATTTTCTGTTCTTAACTTTTTAATTTGTTTAAACTTGGACAGTATTGCTTAGAGAAGTTTCAGGTTCAGGAAAAAATTGAGCGCAAAGTACAAAGTTCCCTTATGCTCCATGTTGCACACATGCAGAGTCTCCCCCACCATCAATATCCCTCCACTAGAGGGTATATTTGTGACAATCAGTGAACCGACACCGACATGTCACCATCATCCAAAGTCCACAGTTCACATTAGGGTTCACTGATGGTATGGTACATGCTATGGGTTTGGGCAAATGTACATGTATTCACCATTATAGTATCAGATAGAATGGTTTCACTTCTCTAAAAATCCTCTGAGCTCTGCATATTTATCCCCTCCTCCTACTTCCTGTACCTCTGGCAACCACTGATCCTTTTACTATCTCTATAGTTTTGTCTTCTTTAGATTGTCGTATAATTGGAATCATACAGTATGTAGCCTTTTCAGGTTGGTTTCTTTTACTTAGTAACATGAACTTAAGGTTCCTTGAAGTCTTTTTGTGTCTCCAAAGCTCATTTTGTTTTAGTGCTGAACAATATTCCACTGTCTAGCTGTACAACAGTTAAATATCCATCTACTGGCTCTTAACTTTTAATCCAGTGCTTTTCAAATGAAAGTCTTTGAACCTCTGGCTGGACTGAACATGTGTTCTTGAGAACTCAAGAGTTTTAGAACTTGAGAAATACTAGCCTAGCATATAGTAGGTGCTCAATAAGTATAAATAATTAATGACAAGATTACCACTTATATAAAGAATATAGAGGGAGGGTATGGGGAGGGAGGAGGGAGGACGGTTCAGGATGGGGAGCATGGGTATACCTGTGGCGGATTCATTTTGATGTTGGGCAAAACTAATACAATATTGTAAAGTTAAAAAAAAAAAAAGAATATAGTGAAGCAGGGCTGGGCCAGGGCCCATGTTCATAGGGTTTATCCCAAGAGGAGAATCTTGTCAAATGGATTTGAAGTCAAAGCTGCTTTGTGTGGGGTGTGGGGTGGGGGGAGGGGTGCAGGATGGTTTAAGTTCCCTGGATCACTGCCTGGGGCTGCCTAGTCTTTTATGGGGACATTTCCAGGGCAGATGCTGGACACTGCCATGACCTGATGGTTTCTGCAGCCCTATTTTTTAAACTTGGAGCATTTTCTCATCTTGGGTTTTCTGGTACTGTTTCCTCACTCTGTGAGTTTCAGAGACTACAGCATGATTCCTCAGTTACCTCTTAAGGTCCTCCCATTCCCAGGACTGGGATTCATGGGGCTGCGAGACCTGAACTCACTTAGAGCTGCCCAGGGCTGCATCGCTGCCTTTTCATCTGTCTTCAGCTACTGCTCCCTTGTAACCACCTGTGTTCCATTTTACTGGTGTTGGAGACTCTGTTTCCAGATGTCAAGGGCAAAACTAAAACCCCAGCTGGGCACTCATATCAGGTTTCCCCAGCTACTGCAGGAGGTTGCCTTTCTTATTCATCTTCTTGCCCCAAATGCAATTTTCCAAGGTCCATTTTTTGCTCTCTGAGCATCTCACAGGCCTGAGGCCAGAGCTGTAACAGCACCATAGCCCCTTCCGTCTTGTCCTTACTTTCTGTCTCTACCTCCTCATTATAAGCATTCCCTGTGCTTACACACTGGGGACTTTAGGTAACTCCTTGACATTAATTGGAATTATGCCTTATCATATTTTCAGAATTTCATTTTTTAGAGCCCTCTTTATTTCAGATCATATTTCCCTTTGGTTCTGAGGTTCTCAACCCTGGCTGCACAGTGGAAACACTGAAGCAATCTTTAAAAAGAACTGATGCTTAATGCCTACACAGACTGTTGCAGTGGTTGTTGTTCAGTCGCGAAGGGGTGTCTGATTCAGCAACCCCTTGGACTGCGTGTGGCATGCTAGCCTTTCCTGTCTTTCACTATATCCCAGAGTGTGCTCAGATTCATGTCCATGAGTTGGTGATGCTATCTAATCATCTCATCCTCTGCCGTCATCTTATCCTTTTGATTTCAATGCTTTCCAGCATTGGGGTCATTTCCAGTGAATTGTCAACACAGACTAGTTGAACCAAATCTCTAGGGTAGGGCCCAGGCATGAGTATTTTTTTTTTAGGTTACACAGATAATCATTTTTTAAAATGTTAAAATGATCTTCATTAAAATGAAAAACTTCTGCCCATTAAAATATACTATTAATACAAAGAAGAAACAAGTCACAGACCAGGAGAAAATTTTTGCCACATCTGTTTCTGACAAAGGAATTGTATTTAACATATCTAAGCAATTTCTACAACTCAGTAATAAAAAATACAGACAGCTCAGTTGAGAAATTGGCGTAAAGTTTGAGTAGGCACTTTACAAAGGGAAAAATATAAACAGCCAATAAGTACATGAAAAAGTGTTCAACATCATTAGTCATCAGGGAAATGCAAATTAAGACCAAAATGAGATACCGAATAATGGCTAAAATTAAAAGAATACTGAAAACTTCAGAGCAAGTAGAACTTGCTCTCTCACTCATTTCATCTGGGAGAATAAAATGATGTGACCACTTTGGAAATTGGTCTGGCAGGGTCTTATAAAGTGAAAGATACACCTACCCAATGACAACAATACTACTCAAGGCTTTCATCCAAGAAAAGTAAAAACACATGAACATGAAAAGATGTAGCAACTTCATTAATAATAGCCCCAAACAAGAAACAATCCAAGTGTCCATCAGCTACAGAATGGATGAACATGTTGTGGTATATCCATACAATAAGATACAATTCATCAACAGAAAAGGAAAACCTACTGATTCAAGTGACCACATGGGTGGACTTAAAAATCATCATGCTAAGTGAAAGAATCCACAAACACACAAAGTACCTACTATATGATTCCATTTATATGAAGTTCTAGAATAGGCACAAGATAGGAAGAAAGGGATTGGAAACAGAGGTTGCTTCCAGGAAGAGGGGTTCTGGGAAGCTTACAAGGGGTTGTTCTAGGGTGCTAGAATCGTCCTGTATCTTGACAGTGGTGTGGATTACAAAGCTTGTGCATTTGTCCAAATTTACTTTCAAAGTAGGGTCTTAAATGTGGCATATTTATATCTAATCATTCAATTCATGTAACGTTCCTCAATCAGGAAAATTCAATGAATCAAAAGTTCCCCAGATGATTTTACTATACAATAAGGGTTGAAAGTTAATGCTATGGACCTCAGTTCATAAAAATCTTCTATCTTTTCTCTGTAGTTTGAAAACCTTCTTTCCTAACAGCCAGACCCCTTGTCTGCCAACATCATGCATTCCAATCTCCTATAACACAGAACCCCAGAACATCAGGAACTTCTCACCTAAGATGGCTTTCATTTTCAGCACACCTACTACATGTCTTTGTTGGTCAAAGTAAATCCAAAACATAGGGTCCACTTGCTGAGCAAGGACTTTTTAGGAAGATAGCTGGAAAGGTAACCATCTGCTCTGTCTGTGGACCACTGAGATTTGCAGCAAATGTCTGAGGTGTTGACCCCTCTGGCCTTGTTCTCTTATCTGTATGCAAAGGTTTTATGTTGTGTTTTGGGGAATGCATCTTTCATCCACTTCATTAGATGAGCATCTTTTCACTTCTAGGCTTATTGATTTTGATGTAGTTGAATACATTCTTATTAAGGATAACTTCTGTGTCTCTGGTTTTTTTTTTTGTTTGTTTTGTTTTTCTGAATAAAACATACTTTAAACAAATACTATTTCCATTTTCAACCATCTCCAACCAAGACCCAGGGATATCCAGGAAGATACTTTTACTATGGTACGTCTATAGTTTTAGACTACTTATTACTCATCACCTGTGCCTTGCTAATATTTTCTTATCTCTGGGAGATGCTGAGGCTTGCTTTAAGTCCTTTCTTGAGCTTGTGTCCAATAGCTATGAGCAATACAGAAATAATATATCACCTACTCAGCAACCTTAACTACCCAGGATTTAGCTCCTAATAACTAAAAAGCAAGCCACAAAGAAACTCTGAGGACATAAAACTGATGTCACAAAATCTATACACTTTACTTCAGAGTGAGTCCCTGTTTCTGAGAATTAGATGTGTATTAGTATTAGTATTACTAATATTAATTTATATTAATATTTTATCAGAAATAATAATAATCGGAAATAATAATATTTCCGAGTATTAGTATTAGGAAGTCCGTTCCTTGAAACTGCAGCCCTCAGGCAGGCCTCTAGGGTTCTAATCTGGAGTTCTGTTTTATGCAGTTCCTGCTGCCCTTCTTCCTCGCAGCGTCCACCAACTGCTATCCCGTTTTCTCCTACCTCCATATCTACAAGACTGGTTATCTCTGAGTGGACTCTTCACTCTGCAAATCCATCTGAGGCTTGTCTGTTAATCCCATTTATCTGAAATAAAAAGAAGAGAATCCTACAGAACTTCTGCAGATGATATGATAAGGATGCTTGGAATTTGTTTTTAAATAATCCATTGGGGTGAGGGAATGAAAAGCATAGATGAAACAAGATGGTTATTGACAACCGTTGGAGTTGAACATCACAGGAGCAGATCAACCTATGAGCTCTTTTTATGCATATTAGAAAGTGTCCATAAATGTAGAAAACAAACTAAGTTACCAGGGGACTAGGGTGGAAAGAGGGATAAGTTGGGAGATTGGGACTGACATATACACACAATTTGCTTGGAGAATCCCGTAAGCAGAGGAGCCTGGTGGACTACAGTCCATAGAGTCGAAAAGAGCCGGACACGACCAAAGTGATTTAGCATGCACATACTGACACCTATATATAAAACAGGCAACTAATAAGAACCTGCTGTATGGCACAGAGAACTCTATTCCATACTCTGTAATGGCCTATATGGGAAAGGAATCCAAAAAACATTTTTAAAAAGAGTGGATATATGTTTATATATAACTGATTCACTTTACTGTACACTTGAAACTAGCACAACATTGTAAATCAACTATACTCCAATAAAAAATTTTAAAAAGAGGATGTCCATTAAAAAAGAAAGCATGTGATGTTATATAACTGAAAGTAAAGTTCTTACTCTCATTTTCATGTGGTACTGGACAAGGAGCATACATTTACTTTACCATTAACCTAACATTACTAAAAATTGCTTCTTCAGTAACTTCATCCAGGAGACAAAATATCTGGAAAGTTTTATTTTGTTTTTAAAGAGTTTCACAAGTATGTCTGATTCTTGCTGTCCAATATACTTCATGGTACACATTATTGAGAGCAGCTTTAAAATGTCAACATTAAGGGAAACTCCATGGAGTCAGGGACACAAGCCAAGGTGAAGTGCTCCTTTACCTTTGAAGAGTTCTGGCACCCAGACCCACGCCTACAATCCAGCTCTACAATCAGGATGTCAGAGAGGCAGGAGGCCAAGAGTGAATACACATAAATTCTGTGCTTTGGGGGACTTGAATCTGCAGAAAATTGACTCTCCCTGCCATAAAATGACTTCCCTTCTCCTCCATTGGCTCAGCTTTTCTTCTGTTCTCTTCCCTTCCATTTCCTTTTCTTTCCTCCTCTTCCCTTCCTTTCTCCCTCTCTCCCTTCTTTCTTTCCTTCCTTCCTTCCTTGCTTCTTTCCCTTCTTTCTCTTCTCCTTTTAAGCCACTGCTACCACAGCAAAAACCCATAGCATGTTCATCTGAGACCTCATAGAGTTGTTGTAAAGATTAAGATACAAATGTGGGAGAAAATGGGAAATTTTAGATTAGAATAGCTTTGATCATTATAATCATAACAATTTTAAAACTATGGACACTTACAAACATATAAACATCTGTCTGACTAATGTATTTAACCCCTTGTACCTATTACCCAGCTTCAATCCTTGTTCAAAGGTGGCCAGTCTCCTTTTATCTGTCCCCCATCCCATTCCTAACATCCCCCATCCCACTCCAGATTACTTTAAAACAAGTTCAAGGCAACATAAAGTTTTATCTGTAAATACTTAAGTAGTATCTTTAAGAGATAAGGTCTGTCTTTCTTTTTTCTAGTATAAACATAATGCCCTCATCACATCTAAACATAGCAATAATTTGTTAATATTATAAAATATTCCAGCATACTCAGATTTCCCTGATTATCTCATGATTTCTTTTTATTCTTGGTTTGCTCAAATCAGCATCCAAATAAGAGCCACATATTGAATTCTGTTGAAATGTCTCTTGTATTTTCTAATATAAAGGTTCCTTGCCCTCTTTTTCCCCATAGCCATTTATTGAAGAAACTGAGCTGTCTTATAGAATTTTCAGTATTCTGGATTATGCTCATTGCATCCTCATGGTATTGCTTAACATGTTCCTTGATTACCTGTAATTTCTGTAAACTGAGAATTATAACTTGGATATTAGTACTATAGAAAAGCTCACTTCTAAAACTGACAACTTATTCTTTTTTAATTTAATTTAATTTTATATTGGTGTATAGTGGATTTACAATGTTTAATTTCAGGTGTACAGCAAAATGATTTGGTTATATATATATACATACACATATATATCCACTCTTTTAGACTCTTTTCCCATATAGATTATTACAGAATATTGAGTAGAGTTCCCTGTGCTATACAGTAGATCTTTGTTGATTATCTAATGTATACATAGTAGTGTGATCAAGACTCAGAATTTCTATGTATGACATCTCCCCACAGTGAGTAAGGCAAGTCCCAAATTCTCCTGAGGCAATAGAAAAGAAGATAACTATTTTGTATTAATGCCAAGTCTAGTCTCTGTTGACTTCACCAAAAATATCTGGCCAGAATTCATCATTAGCTTCACAATGATTATCAACTAGAACGTGCTGGGCCTTCTCTCTGTGCAGAAAACAAGCATGGACAGGTGGAAGGAACGTGAACTTGGGAAACCGACAGCCCTAGACTTGAATACTGACTTTGCCTTTTATTAAACCTATTCCTTGTCTAATTAACTTAATATTTTTTTCATTTCAGATTCCTGTATATGAGAGTCATGTCTATCTCACCAGGATGCTGAACTGTACCTGCCATGTAGGATATATGTTCAATAATCACTTGTTTCTTTTCTAATGTAGGTTAAAAAGAGAATATGTGTTGAAAATGACAAATCTATAGAGTTTGTTTAGATCCAAATGCAAATATGGCATTTACCAGCTTCCCAGAAAATAGAGGAGGTTTTCAGCCAAACCTGAAGAAAGGACGTGCAGGTGGGGGAAGAACTATGAGACTAGGAAATATTGCTCTCCTTCCCTCCTACTTGCACTGAAGAAAAATTCAGGAAATTCTTCCCAAAGAAAGCATGACCTGTTTCAGCCTGAAAAATTTGCTGTTCTCTAGACTGTGCTGGCTTGGGAACATATTTCTTTTACCAAAAGATGAGTTCACAGTAAATGACTCAGAAACATATGGATGAAATTTCCCTTAAGCCACTCAGGGGATTAGAAATTAAGGGAAAGAGTGCTTGGCAAAATGCACTTGGGGTTTTGCCAAACCTAAACCAACTGAGAAATAGTTAAGACACAAGGCAGATCTCAAATGCTGCCAAGTTTACCCATCTTAGCGGGACAGGGATTTATAATTAGAGCTGCTCAGAAAAGCACTGCCTCACGGGTGGCAAAGGACAAAAAAGCCTTTGTCCTTAATGTCTCAACATGGCCGCTATTTCCCAGATGGGCCCTTTACACACCCTCTTAATCACCAGGATCCTCAAAGCCACCTCCACTGGCCTCTGTGTTCCTCTTCTACATCAAGCCCCTGACACTCTCTCCAGGCCTCCTTTGTTTCCAGGCCAGGCTGAATGTTTCTCACAGTGAATTCCTGGATGTGGGAAAGCAGATCTTATATGGGTGTTCTTGAATTACAGTGAAGAACTGTCAAGGAAAATATGACCAAGTAGATTCTTTCTCTGACATAACACTTTTTGTTTTTTTAGCCTTTAGTCTCTTACCTTTGACACCTTTCCACTTTTCTCTGCTTTCCATGGGTTTCTTTCTCTGTAAAATAAAGGGATTGAGTCAGTTGCTTTCAAACTGTGCTGCCTGGCGCCTTTTGGAGGCTTGGCGGGGCCCAGTGGAAGGGGGCAGGAGATAGTGAACAATGCTGGCTTCCAGAAGGAGGAGGGAGCTCCAGGTTAAGACTTCAGGTGAATCAGCGTCTCAGGGTTAAATGATCTGAGAACCATGAAGCTGCATCCCTTCTGACTAGGCAGTGCCGGGGTCATAGGCCCCGCTCCTCAGTCTCCACTCACTTCTCAGAATATCAGTCTAAAGACTTTTCTCCCCAGCACTTGTCAGAGTGCTCTGTGTACCAGGCACTGTACTAAGCTCTGAGCATTTGCAGTAAACAAAACAGACCTGGCCCCCATCCCAGTGGAGCTCAGAGACTAGCTGGGGTGGCTGGTGTTAAATATGCAAATGAAGATGTAAATCTAAGTCGGTATATATACACCATGAAAGACAAGATCATGCTGCATAGCAGGCCTGGGGAGAGAGAGGTCCTATAGATGCCTCCTGTTCAAAGCATCTCCCCCACCAGCCTGGCAGACCACTTGCCACTCTGTGGAATAGCTAATTATCATTATCATTGAAAGTTTCCATTAAAAATATACCTCTTATCTGACAGGAGAGGGCAAGAAACAAGAGCAGAAGCAGCTGATGGATTTAGCTACTGTCACTGCCACCTGATGTGAAGAACTGACTCATTAGAAAAGATCCTCATGCTGGGAAAGATTGATGGCAGGAGGAGAAGGGGACGACAGAGGATGAAATGGTTGGATGGCATCACCAACTCAATGGACATGAGTTTGAGCAAGCTCCAGGAGTTGGTGATGGACAGGGAAGCCTGGCGTGCTGCAATCCATACGGTTACAAAGAGTCGGACATGACTGAGTGACTGAACTGAACTGAAATGCAGAAAGAAGATCTTGCCTGGTGGCTCAGTTGGTCAAGAATCTGCCTGCAATGAAGGAGAGTCAGGTTTGATCCCTGGATCAGGAAGTTCCCCTGAAGTTGGAAATGGAAACCCACTCCAGTATTCTTGCCTGGAAAATCCCATGGACAGAGGGGCCTTGTGGACTACAGTCCATGGGGTCGCAAGAGTCAGACATGATTTAGCAACTAAACTACCACCACTATAGAAGGAAAGAAGACAACCTTGAGAGAACAGATGAGGGGCTTTAGGTGGGTGAGGGTAGGGAGGTTTATAGGTAGGTGAGCCTGGAAAGATCTGAGAGGTACAGAAGGGAGGAGACCTAAAGAAAAGGGAAAGCCAGACCAATGACTCCCTTCACTTATTTCACTGTTGTATCTAGAACTCTCCTAATGTCTTTCCCCTATTCCTCACTGAATTTAGTATGCTATACATGGTAAAATTAGCTCAATATTCATTTTAATTCTCTTGTTGTTCCTTTGCTTCTGCCCAGATCTTATTCTGTACATTTTATAGAGGAAAAAGTGATTTTTTAAAAAAAATTCTGGAAACATTCCCATGGTTCCTACTGTAGGAATGGGGGCAATGCTCACCAGGACTGGGGTGTACCTGAGCTCTTATTTGGGAGGGTGGGTGGAATGAGGCAGAGGGAGGCTGGTTTATTGGCTTAAAGAGTTAAGACTTCTGTGGGGCACTAGATGGCAACATTTCTCCAAATCTAAACTTTGCAAAGATGACCTGAAGGTCAATCCTCAACAGTTGCCAATCCCAACACACTCAACAATCCTGAACTTGTGGAGATGAGAAGACTAAAGCTATATCTGGTGGAAGGAAGATCTTCAACAGTTCATTTCTCAGGGCCTGTGGTCCACAGCAAGGGCCCAGTGGTATTAGCTGTTACTGCCACCATCATCACTGCCATCACCATCACCACCACCACCACCATCACTACTATAATACCACCATCACCATTATCACTACCATCACCACCACCACCTCCATCACTACTATAATACCACCATCACCATTATCACTACCATCACCACCACCACCACCACCACCATCACTACCATCACCACCACCACCTCCATCACTACTATAATACCACCATCACCACCATCACCACCACCACCACCACCATCACTACCACCACCACCACCATCACCACCACCACCACCACCATCACCACCATCACCACCTCCATCACTACCACCATCATCACTACTCCTCTGTCCATGGGATTTCCCAGGCAAGAACGCAGGAGTGGGTTGCCATCCCTTTCTCCAGGGGATCTTCCCAACCTAGGGACTGAACCCGCCTCTCCTGTTTGACAGGTGGATTCTTTACCACTGAGACACCTGGGAAGCTCAGTTGGGTTACATATGTTGCTATTTCTGTTGGTGCTGAAAATAAAACTTTATTCAAACCAGTTCTGGGAGGAGTGATCTAGTTAGACATACATCTTTTCTTTATTTGCAAATATGTGCTACAACCTGACTAGCAACCTGCTACCTGCTGCCTGGTAAAGAAACTTAGGAGAATTGCTTTAATGAAGAATGATTTGTATTTGACGTATCAAGTTTTGGCTAGATAAATAGTTGCTTCTTATCTACTTAAACAATATTTGAAAACAGTGTCCTTCCCTGTGGACTGAAAATGTCCTCCTGAGTTTAGATTACATTATCAATTTATTTAGCACATACTTTTGGCTTAGCAACCAGCCCCACCCCCAGGCTCTGTCCTTTTAATTAGCAACCTGTCCCTGTATTTCAGTGTTTCTGCTGAGGCACATGAGCTGGCCCATGAAGAGTCAAAACACATCACTTGACGTAAAAACATCATTTGCTGAGTTTTTCATATAGTTGGACTGTCAGATGAACAGTTTCTGAGGGACCAGAAATTGAATTGAGGTGAGCCTATGTGAAAGACTAGATATCCAGGTGCTCAAGAGCACGAGAATGACAAGGGAAGAGAGTGGCAAGGCAGAGTTACAAGGCCAAAAGTTGATAGCCAGTCGCTTGTTTTAAATGATTCATTTTGTGCCTTAAAGCCCCCAGGGCTCCATGGCTGCCACCTTCCAATGGTAGATTTTTTTTTTTCCCCAAAGGTCCATTCATGTGTTTAACCAACACCTAATGATTAACTTCTAACATATGCCCATGTGGTTCCACACTCTAGGTTTATAGCAGTGAGTGTGGTATCTGCCCTAGTGATGCTTACATACTGGAGGAGAAGAAAAACAAATAAACAAATAAACATGTTGCTAAATATAATTCAGGTTTGATAAGTGCTAATAAGAAGAGCGAGGCAGGATTTATAGTGACAGACATGTGTGAAAGTGTGTGTGTTTGTTTCCACTGACTGATGGAGTTTGATTCATCAAGGAAGGCTGCTAGGAAGGACTGACATTTTAACAGGCAGACCTGAATGAAATGAGGGGTGAGTCATGTGAGAGGCCCTGAGCTAAAAGGAAACCACGTGTGTCCATTATTATGAACTGGTCTGAGTCAGTCGGGTCAGGATGCACAGCTCTTAGCATCTTACTAGTCAGGACGCACAGCTCTTGGGGTCTTACTAGTTGACAATAGCTATTAAAAGAAGATTGATGTAAATGAGAGTAAACTATTTACCCTACAACTAAGCTTCCAGTTGGGAAAAGAAGCAAAGCTTACACCAAATTTGGTCATGCATACAGAAATTTATTAAGCAATTTTTATTAACAGGTTCAAATAGTTTCACAGACTGTTTGGTAAGCTCAGTGGAGACCAGCCTTCTGTCCTCGGAGCTCTTACTGCCACCTCACGGGCGAAGGTCACTTGAGACAGAGGCATAATCTCACCAGAGGCAAGCTTCTGTTACACTGAGACTCAGCAGCAGGTGGCCAGAGCTCCTCTTCACAAGGCCAGTAGCTGGGTTGCCTGGGATCAAGCCTCAGTTACCATCCCTAAGGGTACATTATGATGGTTAATTTTATGTATCACCCTAGCTGGGTATGGTGCCCAGCTGCTTGGTCAAACACCAGTCTGGATGTTATTATGAAGGCATTTTTTTTAAAGATGCGATTAATATTTATATTAGTAAACGTTGAATAAAGCCAATTACCCTCCACAGTGGGGGTGGGCCTCGTCCAATCAGTTGAAGGACTTAGGAGCAAAGACTGAGACACACCACTGAAAAAGAAATTCTGACTCCAGAGATTCTGCCTGAGTTTCCAGCCCTCAGGTTCACCAGTTAACTCAAGAGTTGCAATGATAATTCTTACTTGAATTACAGTCTGCCAACCAGTCCTCTGGGCTTTGGACTTGCTACTCTCCACAGTCAAGTGAGTCAATTCCTTAAAATAAATCTCAATCTCTCTCTCTCTTTCTCAATCTATATGATACATCCATCTATATGTACAGATATATCTCCTATTAGGATCTTCCTTGTAGCTCAGTTGGTAAAGAATCTGCTTGCAATGCAAGAGACCTGGGTTTGACCCCTGGGTCTGAAAGATCCTCTGGACAAGGGAATGGCAGTCCACTCCAGTATTCTTCCCTGGAGAATCCCATGGACAGAGAAGCCTGGTGGGCTATAGTCCGTAGGGTTGCAAAGAGTCAGACACAACTGAGAGACTAACACTACCACTATATCTCCTATTAATTCTGTTTCTCTGGAGATCCCTAACTAATACAGATTTTGGTACTAGGAAGTGGGGTAAAGAATACCTTAAAATGTGGAAGTGACTTTGGAATTGGGTAAAAAGATGATGGACAGGGAGGCCTGGTGTGCTGAGATTCATGGGGTCGCAAAGAGTAGGACACAACTGAGCAACTGAATCCTGAACTGAACTGAGGGGTTGGACAGATTTGAAGTGCATGATACAAAAAGCCTAGATGGCCTTGAAGGGATTGTTGATAGAAATATGGACATTAAAAGAGATTCTGGTTAAGAACTCAAAGGGAAGAGCTGTAGAGAAAGTTCCTATTGTCTTAGAAAATACATACATCATCATGAACAGAATGTTGCTAGAAATATGAATGCTAATGATGTTTCTGGTAAGGTCTCAGACAGAATTTTGGACACGGACACAAATATGCATTGAGGAAAGATAGTGTGAAGAGACACAGGGAGAAGACAGCCTTCTACAAACCAGGGAGAGGCCTGGAACAGATCTCTTCCTCACAGGCCTCAGGAGGAACCAACCTTGCCAACATCTTGATTTTGGATTTCTAGCTTCCAGAACCATGAGACAGTAAATATGTATCATTGAAGCTGCCCAGTCTGTGGTGCTTTGTTCTGGCAGCCCGAGCACCATAATGCAGGGCTATCTATCTCGGTGGTGTCCTCTTCCCTATTTGTCACCAGTCAGGTTCTCTGGGAGCAGGGGCCAAGACAGAGTTCAGGGTGCCAAATGTTTATTAGGGATCAAACCCTATAAAAGGAAGGGGAAGGATCCATCATCAGAAATGAATGCAACCAGTTAATATATATGACCAGGTGCTGCTGGTACTGCTGCTAAGTTGCTTCAGTCGTGTCTGACTCTGTGCGACCCCATAGATGGCAGCCCACCTGGCTCCTCCATCCCTGAGATTCTCCAGGCAAGAACACTGGAGTGGGTTGCCATTTCCTTCTCCAATGCATGAAAGTGAAAAGTGAAAGTGAAGTCGCTCAGTCGTGTCCGACTCTTCACGATCCCATGGACTTCAGCCTACCAGGCTCCTCCGTCCATGGGATTCTCCAAGCAAGAGTTCTGGAGTGGGTTGCCATTGCCTTCTCTGGTATGACCAGTTAGTTCTGCTTAAAAAAAAAGTTTAAAATAATTGAACATCAATTCAAGCTTCACTGCTTCCTTGGTGGCTCAGATGGTAAAGTGTCTACCTACAATGTGGGAGACCCAGGTTCAAACCTTGGGTTGGGAAGATCTCCTGGAGAAGGAAACGGCAACCCACTCCAGTATTCTTGCCTGGAAAATCCCATGGATGGAGGAGCCTGGTAGGCTACAGTCCAGGTGGTTGCAAAAAGTTGGACACGACTGAGCGACCTCACTTTCTTTCTTTCAAACGTCACTGATCCTCGTTTTCTCTTACTATTTATCAACAGTATGATATAATTAGGTATTTATTTCCAAATTGATGGAGATTTATAAGCTACAAACCAAAAGGTTATTAACATTAAGTCAAAGCTAATAACTTAATATACTATAAACCTAATAATTATTATTATCTATTTCTCCAAGCCAGGCTTCAGCAATATGTGAACTGTGAACTTCCTGATGTTCAGGCTGGTCTTAGAAAAGGCAGAGGAACCAGAGATCAAATTGCCAACATCCGCTGGATCATCGAAAAAGCAAGAGAGTTCCAGAAAAACATCTATTTCTGCTTTATTGACTATGCCAAAGCCTTTGACTGTGTGGATCACAATAAACTGTGGA
>NW_011494734.1:1381569-1405852 GCF_000754665.1 Bison bison bison
CCAGCCAGTCCATTCTGAAGGAGATCAGCCCTGGGATTTCTTTGGAAGGAATGATGCTAAAGCTGAAACTCCAGTACTTTGGTCACCTCGTGTAAGAGTTGACTGATTGGAAAAGACTCTGATGCTGGGAGGGATTGGGGGCAGAGGAGAAGGGGACGACAGAGGATGAGATGGCTGGATGGCATCGCTGACTTGATGGATGTGAGTCTGGGTGAACTCCGGGAGTTTGTGATGGACAGGGAGGCCTGGCATGCTGTGATTCATGGGGTCACAAAGAGTTGGACACGACTGAGCAACTGATCTGATCAGATTTATTAATAATAACTGCTTTATTCGAATCTGCTTCAGTTACAAGAATTTGAGTAAAACTTAAAGTTTTTAAAAAGGAGGGGGAAAGAGGTGGATAAATTGGGACATTGGGATTGATGTGTATATACTGCTGCTGCTGCTAAGTCGCTTCAGTCGTGTCTGACTCTGTGCGACCCCATAGACGGCAGCCCACCAGGCTCCCCTGTCCCTGGGATTCTCCAGGCAAGAACACTGGAGTGGGGTGCCATTTCCTTCTCCAATGCATGAAAGTGAAAAGTGAAAGGGAAGTCGCACAGTCGTGTCCAACTCTTCACGTCCCCATGGACTGCAGCACACCAGGCTCCTCCGTCCATGGGATTTTCCAGGCAAGAGTACTGAAGTGGGGTGCCATTGCCTTCTCCAGTGTATATGCTACTATATATAAAATAAATAACTAATAAGGACCTACTGCATAGCACAGGAAACTCTACTCAATACTCTGTAATGGCCTATATGGGGAAAAAAAACTAAAAAAGAGTGGATATATGTATATGATAACTGATTTACTTTGCTATACAGCAGAAACTGTATATCACTCACACAACATTGTAAAGCAACTATACTCCAATAAAGATTTTTAAAAAATAAATAATTTTTCTAAAAAAAAAAAAAGGAAGACTAGGCAGAGGGAAAAGTTGAACAACAATGCACATCCCATGAGGCCTCAACCAACCATTGTTGAGCTCAGGACTGTATATTGCCCATCAGGGTTGTCTTGCATTTGGTCAGAATGGCTGGGGCTTTATTCTCCACCTGGCTCAGTCACTGGATCAGGGCTGCCCCAGGAAGAGTGGCTTTGGGCAAGAAGGCTCTCCACAAGTGAGGGTGTGGGTGGCTGACAGAGTCAACTGACCATACCACCTGCAGCCAGGCGGTGAGTCCTTCCTGGGCCACATGTCTCTGTGGCCATGAGCCATGCTGCTCACAAAGCAGGGAAGAATGGTACATAGCTATAATATTTTAGCCAATCCACCCATCTTGAATGTCTTTAATTTCACCAACAGGAGTCTACTTCTAATGTTCGTCTTACTAACAATGAACTAATTTCAACAATAAAAATCCATTCCTCACATTCACTATGCTAAAGAACAAAGCCATAAGTAGTCAGTGAGACACGATCATAGAAGCATTCGAGGTAGTGGCTTCTGGAATGCGGCTTTTCTGATAAAATCCTAGCTGATTATTCTGGAGTGGAATTTTCCATTAGAGCAACTGATGGTCCTTAGAGTAGAAACTTAAAGCTTAAATGAACCAGCACACACACAATAGGACTGACCCTACTTGCTGAAGTATTTCAAAGTAAATCACAGACATCCTGACAACTCTCTTTGCAATATGCTTATCTTTGGGGGTCTAAGACATCTATTCCCTCATCTTGCCCAATCACATTGTCTTAGGGACTATTTAGTTGCAAGGAACAGAAGTACTCAGACTAGTTGAGTTTAACAGGGGCTACTGTCAGGACATAAGGATTCAACACACAACTTCCAGACACTGAGGCTGGCAATGAAGACTCTAGATCCCTTGGCGTGGAGCTGGGGTGCTGGCGTCTCAAGCTGTCCCTGCCTCTCTCCTGGGGCCTCCGGCTCTCCTCGGTGTGTCAGCTCCTGTCTCCAGCTTCTCTCTGCCTTTCCACCTACTCATTGGCACACTTCCCCCATCTTGATTTGACATAACCATCGTCATTGGACAATCTCCATGTCTCTTATGTCAATGTTCTGAGAGAGAAAAAAAAAAGAGAGAAAATATGACAGGCAAAGCCCCAACAATGACCTAGTATCCCCTGAGTTGGTTGAACACTGTGGTCCAGTCACCTGTATAAACAAGGTAGACTGACTCTTCCTTCTAGGGTTCATAGGAGGACAAATTCCTCAAGAAGAGGATAGAAATGGGGAGTCTCTGGCAGGTCCACCCTAGTCGTACTCACATATACACACACACAGGTACACACGTGCACACCATGTGTAACTGATTAAGCCAATCCAACAGTTACTGCCAAAGGCCATGTATTCAAATTACAGTATTTAAACACACACATAATGTGTCTTCCTTAATCTGGCTCAAAAAGAAATGTCTTCTGGTTATCATTTTCTGAAACCTCATCTGCCACAAATACCAACTTCCTGGTTAGAACCCAAGGAGCTCTGAATTGACTCTTCCTCAGTGATGGCCACTTTCTGTTTGGGGTGCTGCCATGGCTAGAATGGTGTAGTCCATCCCCCGCAGATACACATCATCAAAGGCTGTGAGTCAAGTAGCTCACAACCAACCCTGTTCTATAGAAAACTCTTCAAAGAAACTCTGGCCTTGGCCTCCACTCTAACAAGACCTTAGCATTAATTACCAACCCGGGGAACTGATGCCTGAAAGCAGAGCTGTCCTCTATCCTGTGTACATAGAAACCTCAGCTTGTTCTGTGTTTCCTTTCATGCTTGTTTGCATCACTTAGAATTTCCCAGGGACATTAGTGTGTCAACTAATCAAATCAGCCAATCATCCTTAAGCAGACAAAGCAATGACGCAAAGAGAGCCCTGGGTCCAGCTTGGTGGAACCACGCACTTCTGCCAAGGTCAGAGACAGGGCAGCCCCTGCCTGGGCTTGGTGGGCTCCCTCCTTCCCCACATCTTTTTCCCTTGCTTCATATCCCCTTAATGGGGCAGAGTCTTTATCCCCATGAAGAGGAAATGCAGAAAAAGTGCATACATCTCAGGCAGAAAGGACCCTGCCAAATTCAAAACCCCAGAAACACTTAAAGAGAAAAGGCTATTGTTTTTTCTCAGACCACTTTGCTACGGTAGGAATAGAGAAAATCTGAGTAAAAACCTTTATTTGCCTGATCCCCCTCCCCCTCGTCTCTCAAGTTCATATGGCTGGAGAACTCACCAACTTCCGGGAATAACTGTTTGCTGGAATATTCTCTCCTGGGTGCACTGGGATGACCCAGAGGGATGGGATGGGGAGGGAGGTGGGAGGAGGGTTCATGATGGGGAACACACATAAAAAAAAAAGGAAAAAAAAATCTCTCCTGGAAATCTGTTGGAGAAACATCCAAAACTGAGGGCATTGAATAAAACCTTTCTTCTTTTCAGTTTTACCAGAGTCTAGCTGCACTGGTAAGACTCAAGGGGTCCAGACCTGTGTGATGGGGCCCCCTGCCATGAAGCCCAGGAGACCTCCAGCCACGAGAGGCCAGGGCCTCTGAGCTCTCAGGTTGCTGCCTCAGGCCTCAGTCTAAGTTGGTGGGTGGTTCCATGGGCCAGCTTTACCATAGAGCTCTTCACTGGGAAACGGGCCCTGTTGGTCTCCGGTTACCCATTGTCTTTAGGGGGGGCTCTCACTGCAGAGACACTGGTGCTGGCCCCCTCAGTATCACAGCCCCTCTTCTCAGGCCTTTGCCCTAGGGATCCATCAAGGGTTGGGGCTCTTCTCTCCCTCAAACAAAGCACAGAGCATTCATTCATCCCATCCTTTTTTTCCCCACAGGCAAGCTGACTGCTTTGCTAGCAGGTGCTGGTGCTCATTAGGGAGATGAAAACACCCTGAGCTGAGAACACTGAGAGTCATAAGCACCCAGATCCCAGAAACACCTTCCTTTCCTTCCCCACGGTGGAGCCCCCGCCTCCCCAACTCCGCCGGCCCCCCAGTTCAGTGAGTGACAGCAGGACTTCTTGCTACAGCAGCAAACAACAAATGAACAAAAGAAAGAACCAAACCAAACCAGATATACTCCTCAGGTCTGTGGGTTCTCCCCTTACATCCCTCCCACACAGCTATTTTTTTTTCCCAATGAATACAGGGATAGGATTAATAGAGAAGTGCTAGGAGCAAGGGGCACTGTTCTGTTTGTGTGTTATCTGTGTATGTGGGTGTTCTCTGTAGTCCAATAAGCGGAGACAGACAGGCTACCAATACAGTGACAGGGAACCCAGACTCTGGAGCAGAGTTGCCTGGGTTTGAATCCTGGCTCCATCACTTCCTGGATTTGTAACACTGGGCTCGTTCCTGAACTTCTCTGTGCCTTGGTTTCCTCACTGAGTAAAAAGGAGGATAATATTAGTACAGCTGTCCCACAGCGGTGTTGTAGAGACTAAATGAGTTAATGGATAGTAAATATGTCGAGCCTTTTCTAGCACATGAAGGCACTGTAGGAATGCTCGCTTTTGTTATAGAGATAGCTGTGATATAAGGTTTCTGTTTCCATCACTATAAATTTGGTTACTGCAACTTAAAAGTGCAGTGCAAGTCTCATTTATAATTTTTTGATAATGTATATCCTGCTACTTCAAAAAAAGATTTAAAGTACGTGAACAACGACAGTAGCTGGAAAATTTATCAATGAAGGTCTTGTTTACAGTGATTTTGTAAAGGGTAGTAATTTTTAACCTGAAGGAAAAATTTCTTCCTTCCTGCCTTCCTTCCTTCCTTTCCTCTCCTCCTCTCTTCCTTTCTTTCCTTCCTTCCTTTATGATGGTGGTATAAGCATCAGTAAGTGGAAAGATCTTCCTAAAAATCTTGGCAACAATGTAGCACTCAGTGCCTCTCTGTGGGATGCAATGATACTGTGTCTGAGCAGCTTCAAGGTGCCCAGAATTTGATACTTCACACAGATGCACCCTTTGATTCTTACAATGAACTCTGCAAGGGAGAAAGTACTATTATTTTTACCTTGCAGATGAGGAAGCAGAGTCAGGGGTTTAAGTCACCTGCCCAGTCACAAAGCACATAAATAGAGGAGCAGGGTTCCAGGTTAAGTCCAAGTCCATGGGCTTCCTGCTCTGCCCCCACCTATCTTGTGATGGGAAAGGATGAAGAACGTCTCTGGATGTTACAGGACAAACCTGAGAGGGACCAGTACCTCCTCTCCTAGTTCTTCACATCTGGATAAGGAAGGCTAGGCCCTTGGCCTGGGAATCAAGCAACTGAAGCTTGTAGAATCCATATCAATTTCTGACATTCAGTCGAGGCTGTAAACAATGAGCCTGACCTTAATTCAAACACTAGGTGATTATGTTTGACAAAGAAATGTAAACAGGGCTTTAATTGATTCCTCTGCTTACAATGGGTGGTTCATTTATGACTGTCTTCTCTGTAATAGCCTCTGTCTGGGATCTAGGGATTGGATTGATACACAGAATCCTGCCACTTGTTTGAGCTCAGGTCCAACATTCCTGTGTTGATTCATTCATTTGTTTAACAAGTTAATGGTGCTGTGACCCATACTGGACCGCAGTCAGAAACAAAACAGATGTGGGCCCTGCTTCATGGCACTCACAGTCTGATTGGCTGTAAATAAATAGCCTCATGAAGAAATACACAGTGAAAACTGTGGTCAGCTCCATGGATGAATGGGATGAGGGGGCTTGGAGGGAGAGTGATCAGGAGTGGGTGGTCAAAGAAGGTCTCTTAGAAGAGGGACATTTAACTGAAGACCTGCATGTTGACAAGGAGTCAGTCACGGGGCCAGTGGAGGAGATGGATGTTCCAGACAGAGGAAACAGTGAGTGCCAAGGCCCTGGGACAGCAAAGGCTTGATGTTCTTGTGGAGATACAAGGCCAGAGTGGAGTCGGGGGTGCATTGCCTGGGATGGGATAGTTAACAGGAAATACAGCAAAAACATAAACATTTTAAGCAATGCATGGGAATATAATCGTTAGAATATAGACTGTGGGAAGATCCATAAGAAAAATGACCCAGTTTAATAAACAAAAAATGATTTACAAGAGAAAAAAGAGGCAGAGGGGAAACCTATAGATTAAGAAAATGGAGGATGTGGAGAAATTGGAGCCCTCACACATCGCTGGTGGGATTGTCAAGCAGTGCCACTGGCAATGACAGCAGACCTGGAGTATAGCACATGTATAATATTAGTGCAATACTTCCCTCAGCCCAGGCCCGCACATGGTTCACTTGTACCCTGAATAGTTTCTATTGCAGGTTGAACTGTGTTCCTCCAAAAGGTGTGTTGAAATTCTAATCCCGGGTACTGTACTAGTATTAGTCAAGTTTCTTTAGAGAACTGTGTGAGGATTTTCCCGGAGCAGGGATGGGACCTGTGTCCCCGGCACTGCCCTGTGGATTCTTACCCTCTGGACCACTAGGGAAGTCCCTGGCATTCTCATGAAAAGGAAAATTTGAATACAGAGACAGGCATGCACACAGAGACAATGCTATAAGAAGATGAAGATGGATAGCAGGGTGATGCTAACAAACCACCAGGAGCCAGGAGCGAAACATGGAACAGATTCTTGCTCAGGGCCTTCAAAAGGAACCAACTGCTGACATCTTGACCTCAGACTTCTAGTCTCTGGGATGAGAGAGAAATTTCTGTTGTTAAAGCCCCATAGTTTGTGGTACTTTGTCATGGCCGTCCTAGTTTCCAATAATCCAAACAGTGCAGAAACAGAAAACAAAGACACAAACTCCTTGGCTTCAGAATCCATTATCTAGGTAGGCATGCGTGTGTGCTTAGACACCTCAGTTGTGCTCGACTCCTTGAGACCCTATGGACTGTAGCCTGACAGGCTCCTCTGCCCATGGGATTCTCCAGGCAAGAATACTAGAGTGGGATGCCCTCCCACTGGAAGACCATGCCCTCCTCCAGGGGATCTTCCTGACCCGGGGATAGAACCCATGTCTCCTGCGTCTCCACCTCCTCCATTGCAGGCGGATTCTTTACCCACTGAACCACCTGGGAAGCCCATCCAGGTATAGACAGAAGGAAACTGAAGTAAGCTATGAGCAAGCAGCACCCATTTCTCCCTGCTTTCTCTCCAACCACATTCTCCCCTCTTCCAAGCCAACCAATAAAGCCTTCAACCCAAACAGAGGAGGATTGAAGAGTTAAAAGGAGTTAGATGCAGCACGGAAATCGTGCATCCTTTCAATCCTCCCTACATCGGCCAGCTCACAGGTGTGGGTGTGTCTGCTGGAGATGTGCAAGAAAATCTTTGTAAGTTTGGAGATCTGAGAGTGGAAGGGACCTGTGCTCTGTTTGATGGAGGAAGTGCAGGGCAACTGTAAGCTTGCTTCCACTGTTCTGTATCAACAATGGGGTAGAAATGCCAGTATGACATATAGGGCCAGAGGCTATCCTGAGTTCCCTGTATTCTTAAAGGGGTGTGGGTGGTCATTAGAAAATACACAAGACTCCTGAGTGAGACAGAAAAGATATCAGAGGAGAGCAGACCCATGGGGCCTTAAGACCCTAACAAGGAGACACCACTTCCATCGAAAGGATGCAGCCCATGGACAGGACTGCAGGAGATCTGGGGGGCCATTTTGGAGACTGGAAGGATGGGGTTCATCTGAAGCAGCAGGTCATCAGAGGACCAAAAAGTAGGTATCCAGCCCCCACCCCCTTCCCAAGCCCTCAACACCATGTTGACGAATGTGAAAGCAGCCAGACATTGGTGTCAGCTTCAGGGATAAGGAGAAAGAAGAAGAAAATCTTGATTGTGACTCGTCTATCAAACCAGACTGGCTAGGAAGGCAGTGAAGTTGACTGCGTGTATCTGAAAATAGCTAGATTAAATTTTCTAAATCAGTTTAAATGAAAATTCTAGACAGAAATTCTCGTTTCCTGGTAACACCTTCATACACATGTAGAGTCCTGCATATGTGCATTTGGCATCTCTTGGCAGAAGCTGCTCTTTCTTCCTGACCATGGTCTTCTGGTTCAGAGCTCCCCAAGGCGTTTCCTTGACTTAATAATTCTGTCCCAAGCATAACCACCCTTTGGAGATGTAGGTAAAAAGTATTCCATTGTCCTCAAATTGTGGCGCCAACCAGGAGGGCTCTGGCTCAGCTGGCTAAAGAGAATTTTGAGACAGCTGTGGACAGAGAAATTCCCACTGAATCCCACCTCACACCTGAAGGGATGACTCCAAATAGATCATATTTGGAGTGGAAAATAAAATGATAAATGTATGCTTTAGTCCATGCAGGCTGCTATAACAAAATGCCACAAACCAGATGGCTTATAAACAACACAAATGTATTTCTCAGCATTCTGGAGTCTGAAAGTCTGAGATCAGGGTGCCAACACGGTCAGGTGATGACCCTTTTTCCAGTGTATCTTCACTTGCTGGAAGGGGGAGCTAGCCCTCTGGGGCCACTGTGGGGTCTCATTGATAAGGCCACTAATGCCTTCCATGGGAGCTCCAGGATCCTCATGAGTGAATCACCTCCCAAAGGCACCATCTCCTAGTATCATCAGATTGAGCATCAGGATGTCAGCATATGAATTTTAGGGAGACACAAACATCCAGACCATAACAAAGCACTAGAAGAAAAGATGAAATTTTAAAAATTATCTCAGAGAGATTTTGTGTGCTACTTAGCCATGGTTCCAAATTTACAAGTGATAAATTTGACTATGTAAGAATAAACATTTTTTACATGGCCTAAACTCCTATAAACAAATTCAAAAATCAAATGGTAAACTGGGGAATATGTGCAATGCCTATTACAGACAAAGTGTTAATTTCCTTAACATAGCAAGACTTCCCGCAAGCCAGCAAGAGATGTATCAAAAATTCAGTAGAAAAATGGTAGAAATGAACAGAAAATTTAAAGAAAAGGAAGCAGTATTGATTCCTTAATATTGGGGAAAGATGCTCAACCTCAATCGCAAGATGAAAAATGCAAATTGAAAAGAGATGTGGTGTTTTGCCTAGAGGTGGACACCACATCCAGACAAACTCTATCAAAAACCATCACACCTCCTCTCTATTCTTCTAAGGGCCCTAAAAATCTTTCCCCCAAATAATTTTCTTCCCTGTAAGATTAGGTACCCCCCCACCTCCTATTTCCCTACTAAGATGGTGTTTAATCTTGAATTCTAAGCTACCCTGGAAATCACTTTTTCCCTGGCTATCTCCTGTGCATCCATGTTGTTGTTGTTTAGTTGCTCAGTTGTGTCTGACTCTTTGTGACCCTATGGACTCTAGCCACCAGGCTCCTCTGTCCATGGAATTGGAGTGGGTTGCCCTTTCCTTCTCCAGGGGATCTTCCCAACCCAGGAATTGAACCCACAATGTCTCCTGTGTTGGCAGGCAGGTGCTTTACTGCTGAGCCACCAAGGGAGGCCCGTGTATCCATGAAGTATACATATTAAAACTTTTGCTTGTTTTTCTCTGGCTAATCTGTCTTTTATTACTGGGGTCTCAGCTGAGGACTCAGAGGGCAGAGGGAAATTATTTTTCCTTTCCTACTGAGGCTCAGCTTCAGAGGGGATCCTCATGGCCAGTCTAGGAGTGAGTGCTCCTGAGGTTCCAGAAGTAGGGAAGGCTGTGCAATTTAATTTCCTTCCCCACCAGAGCTGAGGGGCTCTCACTGGATGGGTGTTTTGGGTAGGGGAGAGAATGGCACAGGGCAAGGGAGTAGAAAGTAAATTCAGTAAGTCCACAATATTTTGATCACTAGCCATGTATCTGGCTCAGTGTTACATGTGAAGCAACCAGGATGCAATAAAGTTTAAGAGCTTCTCTGGCCTGGAAAGGCATGCTAGGGCTGACGGGAGACAGATGTGTGAGAGAACCCTGGGAGTGGAGTGCTGGAGCTGTGTGCGTGCTGGTACAGCAGCTACATGGGGAAGCCTCTGTCTAGGACTGCTTCCCGTTCCTGCAAGCAGCTTCATGCCATCAGCATGGCCGCTGCTGCTGAGAATGTGTGCTGGGCCCTGAGCACTCTCTGCCCAAGAGGGGCCTGTGAGGCAAGGGCACGTGAATGGTATGATCTGGGGGTCCTGTCCCAGGGTTTGGATCCTGGAAGTCCCCAGTTTTCCAGCACTGGATGAATGGGAACCACGGACAGAGCTTCCCCACAGACATAAAGGTGGCCCTCCCTGCCCACAGACCTACTGAAGGAGCTGGACTTTTCGAACATTCACAGCAGTGCTTCTACTTCTCGTGTGAAGTCTATAGCGTTTTGTGTATCAAGGACATTATAGATAATGTAAGGGTTTGTAGGTGGCAAGTCATCCATCTGTAGGAAAGTATGTTCCAAGTTCCAATTTGACGAATCTTCAGAACACAAGGCCTTTGCTAGCAAATTAGACACTTGCAGTAGCTGGATCCCAGAAAAGTCCCTTCAGGTACTTTATGGGTCTGAACCATTGCTGGGCCAGACATGATGTGGAAGTGTCCCCAGGTCTTCCATGTGACCCCAGAGGGGTGCCTGCCCTCAAGCTACCCAATTCATCTCACCTGACTGAGACCTGGGTGGAATCAGGACTTAGGATCTCAGAGGTCAGAACAAGAGAGCAGGGGGCCTCAGGGTCCTGTTCAGCCTCTGTGTGATTCTGGCCCAGCTGGGTCCTAGATGCCTGGACCACACGATTTCAGAAGGAGATGCGAGCCAACAAAAGGACAATATACCACCATAATGGTAGGAACAACCTGAGGGGCTAGAAATAGATGCTGTCATTACAGGAGGAAAAAAATCCCATAGCAAATTCCAAAATCTGACCCTTACGATCCTGGGACCAGGGAGGGGAGGGAACGGGAGATTCCCCTATTTCTGGTGAAAACAAGGCAACATGAAGAACGCTGTGCAGTCAGGCTGAAAACTAAACAGATGTGAGTTTCTTTCATTCAAAGCCTTAATTATTCTGACGTCTTCCATAACTTAATCTGAGGCATCACTTCAGCTTTAATTATGCATAATGAAATGGATTATTTACAGTAACCAATATGACAGGAAAAACTGAGAGGTGAGAATTGGTAACTTGGCAACTGTTTAGTCATCTTTTTTTTCAGCCCACGTTTATTGACTACCTACTATGTTGCAGCTTTTACTATAGCCCTATTAGGAAAAATACAGTATTGCTAGAACACATGCTATGGGCCAGTTTCTTTCACTTCATTAGCTCGTGGACTATCGCAATAATGCTGCATCACAGGTTATTCTTCCTGATTTGTAGAAGCGGAACTGAGATTCTGAAAGGGTAGGTAATTTGCCTAAGCTCACACAACAAAACCTATGTTTTCCTTGCCATTTACCTATTTTAGACAGAAACTTACCTACAGACTGACATTATATTCTGAATCTCACTTCCTGCTTTATATAGGAAAAGTTGACTTTTCTCAAGGGAAGAATGAGGGATCAAAATTGTACTTTTGGGAAAATAACCTAACGGTTTCCTACAGGATGCATTGGATGCTATGGGGACAATCGCAGTCAGATGCCAGGACCTAAATAAGCCCCAGTGAAAGTGAAAGTCACTCCATTGTGTCAGACTCTTTGCAACCCCATGGACTATACAGTCCATGGAATTCTTCAGGCCAGAATACTGGAGTGGATAGCCTTTCCCTTCTCCAGGGGATCTTCCCAACTCAGGGATCGAACCACATTGCAGATGGATTCTTTACCAGCTGAGCCACAAGGGAAGCCCCTAAGCCCCAGCGGTGGCAGCCAAACTGGAAAAAGAGGCTGCAGGTGGCACTGAGGAGGCTAGAAAGGACTTGGCGAAGTTTTGGATGTAATGGGCAAGTTACACATCCTCTCTGAGCCTTACTTTCCTTGTGCCTAGGAGCAGCTGTAACTGGTTTATCTAGAAGTCTCAATCCAGGGGTATATAAACAGAAATGGTTTTGTTTCCTCCAGGCATTGTTTTTCATCTGCCTCTGTTACATCTCCCTTTCTTGTTCCTTAATAGCTTGTTTCCTGTTCACTTTCAGTTAGTCATCGTCCTTGATAGCTTTCACAGTTTCCATCTCAAACTCAACTTAAATCTTGCTTTCAGCCTCTCCCCTGCTGCAGCTTTGGCACCTGGGTATGGGGTGTTGTCTGGTTTCCTTGCCTGTGGAGGAGGGAGAGGAAAGGGTACAAGCATGGCTCCTTAGCCGGCCTTCCGTGTTGTCTCTCTCGATCTGTTGTGGCAGTTTTGGGGGCTCTTACAGACTAACTGGCCAGGGCTGACCTCTGTGTATCCAGATGCTGGTTCACTAGTAGGGCAGATGTAGTCTTCAGAGCTCCTGAGGGTCTCCCAGTGGCTCATGTCCCTGGTGCCCCCACCCGTCTCTTGCCACCAACCTTGGGCTGCTGGGTGGGCACCCCTCCCCCAGCAGGCATTTCTTGAGTCAAAGGACCAGAAGAGAGGGTCCAAGTCCCGTTTCCTTCCACTGTGTCCACTATCTTCCTTCTGCACCACGTTGAGGGAACAGGCTGCTCTACTCCCACCCTCCCTCTGCACGGCCACTGATCCGTGTCTGAGTGGATGCTGAACTCCAGCTGTGTCTCACTCACCAGGGCTTGCAGCCTCACACAGGGCTGTACAGGGCACGGAAGCATGGAGCAGGGCAATGCAGCCCCAGGGATGGGCCACATCACTTCCCTGTGCATTCAAACTGCCGCCAAAATCTTCCTTCACAGACGTCTTTGAGGGCTGCCGGGGCAGGAGAGGGAGTTGTGGGGACATGGATGGAGTCTGCCTTGAGAAGGGGTCTGGCTTGTCTCCTTGGCCCCAGCTCTTGGCTCCTCTCTTTAGAATGAATGCTTTAATCTCCAAGTCTGAGTCTGACTCATGAATTCAGAACAGCAGAAAAATTCTTACTTCCTACCCGTTTCTGTGGATGACAAGGTGCCTGGTGACAGGACGACTGAGCCTGTCAGGGATGACACTGCTGTGTTCAGCTTTTCACATCACCTCAGTGTCTCTGCTCTTCTGTTGGTCTTTTGACTTCTCTTCTGGGGCTCTCTGTGCAGACGCACCTTGGATGTGGACTTTCAAGATGGGCTCTGAGCTGACCCCATCAGCTGGTTGGCTGACCTCTTGGTACCATGCCATCACAGAAGCAGGTAATCAGAGAACAAATAGTCCTGTGGTGTTTAGAGTCTCCCTTAGTGACACCAAAGCCTCTGTTTGATTTCTCGAGTGGCAACAAAGCCAGAAACAGAAGGTGATCAGCACCTAGAATAGACCCCAGGTGTAATAACGCAGGGTTCAGGCCCTGGAAGATGCGCTAGAAGAGATGCGCTAGAAGATGTACACAGAAGTGAACTATCAAAGATGCAGGAGGTCGTCCTCTTCCTGCTTCTCCTGGGTGCACTGTCAGGTAGGAACTCCGTTTTACCCCCTGACTTGGCCCACTCAGTTTGTTAGATATCATTGTGTGATAAAGTCCCTGAAGGAGGAAATTGCCCCTGGGGGGCCCTGTTCAAGTGTGGGACTGTCAGCATCAGGGAGCCTTGTGAGGCTGGGTGGGATATTTAGAGAAGAGGGTACCCCAAAAGCCCCATCTAATCCATGTTCATACGGACTGTTTCACTTCCCCTCTTGGCCTGTATAGTCCTTTCAAGACCTAAAGCTGGGGAAAGAACTTTCCTGGCAGAGCTTTGTGTGTACGTCAGCTAGTCTTTGTGCAGATTCTGGCCTTACTCTGGAGCTCTCTAGGGGCAAGCTGAGGTTGCCAAGTCACCCTATGTGGAAACTGAGGTGCAGAGGGGCTAGTGTCTTAGTCCTGAGAGAAGAAAATTTCTTACAGAAGGCAAAGATTCACCTCGTGTTCCTGGCACTCCCTCTTCCTTATTCAAGAGCTTCAAGAATCTTGGATGATTTTTCAGTGTTGTCAGCTTGGATTATTGAAATTGAGCTTTTTAAATTAAATCTTATTTTTGAATAGGTAGTATATGCATAATGTATGGAATCCAATCATATTACATTTGCAGATTAATTTAGGGGTAATTTACATCTTTGATGAGTTATACAGTAAAACACTTAGAGGAGTGTCTGTTATCTAGTAAATGCTTAGTAAATGTTACTGATTATGTATGACACGGAGTCTTTATATTCAAGAACAGGGTTCTAGAAATATGTTCAAGTCTTCATTTTCTCATGAGTATTGTGAGATTTTTTTCATATGGATCTTGCACATTTTGATTATATTTCTAGTTCTTTTTCTTTTATTTTTTAGCATTTGTAAATGAAATCTTCTTCTGCCTTTTATCTTTTAATTGATGCTTATATAATGTATGGAATTCTGTTAATAAATTATCTTATTTGTAATGATGTTTCTGTTGATTTTCATGGATTTTTCAGGTTTGAAAATAATAAATGTTTATACTTTTCCTTCCTTGTTTTCCTATATCTCTTTTCTTTCTCTTTTTCAACTACTGGCCCTATACCTTCAGACTGTTGTTAAATAATGATAAGAGTGTACACTCTTGTCTTGTTCTCCATAAAGCGTCATGTTAACTTTTGGTATGAAATAGAAATCTTTTATATGTTAAGGAGATAGCTTTTATTCTTATTTAGGCTATTTGCTTATAAATAAAAATGGATTTTAAGGATACTTGGACATCTCTTTAAAGAACTTTGGTAAACTGAACTATAGTACAGTAGTACTTACAAGAGCAAAATAGCTCGTCTTGATTTCTAGTTGCGACAGTATGGTGCAGCGAGATCAAACTTAGGCAAGACAGACCCAATTCATGTTTACATGTGGAAACCATACAATATAAATGGTTAATCTGCTGAAAGTTTGGCATTCGGTTCACATCACTGAGAAGCTTACCTAAGATCTACTTTTATGCTGCAGCATCCTGTGGTATTCTTGCACTGCCCACAAAAATTCTTTGGGGGGAGAAAAACCATCAAAACGGTGATATGTCCAATGAAATCTTTAATCTTTGATAACCTTTAAAGCTTGGGAGTACTTAACAGCAGGTAAACGTGGAACATCTTCCTAGAATACCAACTTTACATTAAACATGTAACATCAAAGAACAAAAAAGTAAATGCACAATTATATTCACTTTTAACAAATGAGAAGTCTCTCAAGTTCCTGCAACCATTTGTATGAATTCATTGGACTTCGACAAGCTTTACATTAGAAAATGGTCACTTCTGCCAAAAAATGCAAAGATAATTCTTACCTGTTTGAAACATCTGAAGTAAATGCCACCTTTGACAGGTCACATAAATCTCATCTCTAGGTGACTCTACCTAAGCCCAAAGCCAGGTGGGGTAGATGTTATTTTAGCCTAACTATCGATATTATTTACACCTCTTAACAACTTATCAAATACAATACTGTTGACTCGTCATTACATTTGTGTGAAATGATTCAAGTATACAGAAAATTAGGAGCATTTAACCTAATTGACTTCAAATTAAGTGGTAATAGTGAAGGCAATTCAAGTAGTGACATGGCACAACTTTCCCTGTTAGTGGTTTTAAAATGCTCATTTAAACAGAAGATGAGTTCACTTGCTTAGATATTTGGAATACAACTTTATTCTGATTTTAAATGAAAAGGAATGGCAATGACAGTAACAAACAAGCTTCCACCTCTCAATACTGTCATGTGACTATGGCAGTCTTACATTTGAAACTCAAGGAGGAAACGACTGTGTTCCAAAACACCTAAATAGGCGGGTCCAAAAAATGAAGGTATTTTTTTTTTAAACTGCCACATTCACTCCAAAGCCCATCCATCTCCTTCAGCATCCAAAGATTAAGCACGTGTTCTGCTTAGCTGTGTAATAAAGCGGCAAACACGCGGCACCACTGACGTCACAGGACAGTTGCCTATAAAACTCGACTTCCGACGCTGGGCCCCATCTCCACTTTCTCACAGGTCATCATCTCCGTCCGGGAGAGAAGTTGTCTGAGCAACCTCTAAATCGGCTTATACTGTGCTGCCAAGGCTGGGTCCATGACCACCTCTGGTGGGGCAAGAGCAGGCATGGCGACAAACTCCAGGTTAGGGTCTCCAATCGGTTTTCTAGCAAGCCAAGGGAAGGGCTTTTCAAAGTTGTAGCTACTTTTGGCAGAAATGTCATAGTATTGAAGATTCTTCTTTTGGTGGAAGACAGTTGAGTTTGCCTTAACCTTTCTGTCCTTAATATCCACTTTGTTGCCACACAACACAACTGGGATATTCTCACGCATGCGTACCAGATCTCTATGCCAGTTAGACACATTCTTGTAAGCAACTCTTGCTGTTACATCAAACATTATAACGGCACACTGAGCTTCTATATAATAGCCATCTCTCAGTCCACCAAATTTCTCCTGACCAGCTGTATACCGTATATTGAACTTAATCAGTCCTCTGTTGGTATGGAACACAAGAGGATGGACCTCAACATTCAAGGTAGCTACATACTTCTCAAATTCACCAGTCAGATGACGTTTCATGAATGTAGTTTTTCCAGTACCACCATCACCAACTAATACAAGTTTGAACTGAACTTGGGGTTCTCCTTGGGCAGCCATCGCGGTTACTTCCAGAAGCATCTCTGAGCCCATCTGACTGAGCCCAAAATGGATTTTTAAATCAAAATTTTTCTCCAGATCTATAAATAAGACTATTTGATTTTTCCCCTTTGATTTGTTAATAAATAAATCACGGGTCTCCTAATAATATTGAACTCTCTTTAACCTTGAACTTTTAGAGGGCAGGAGGAACTGTGAGTGTGAAGTTGGGCCTTGAGCTGCTCAAACTCTTACTTGAATTAAACATTGGAGATTTTCCCAGAAATATAGGCTTTTAGGACCATAATCATTTGAGTTAAGAGGTGACATTTATTGTCATTAGGGGAAGAGTGAGGTTAGAAAAACCCAGCATCTCATACTGAAACATTATCATTTGGTATCTCCTCATCAGATGTGTGAAAGAAACATGTCACAAAAATCTGCAAGAAATACTTGAGATTTTAAAATAAAAACCACATGCTAATCCCCAACCCCCCGCCTCCAAAAGACCACACACTGTACTGCACTTTTGCTTCCACGGGTCAAATACAATTTTTTGGAAGGTCTGCTGTGATGCAGACTGCTCCTCTCTTACTTTCTTAGGTGAGTCTGAAAACCTACTCCTTACCCTTGATCTCAAAAACACCAGGGTCACAGAGGATTGGGGGAGGGGAGCAATCACAGTACCTGCCTTCAGCAGATTGGAAACAGGCATCACCAAAGTAATCACAGACAAAGTACCATTTTCCAGTATTCTGTTCCTCTCATTTGGTCTAACTGGTGTGTATCCTCCAGGTCCAGGCAAGTCCCACCCGTCCACGGAGCCTTCCCAGAGTGCCCTAGCTCTTGGTGGGTGCTCTTTCTGCTGTATTCTGCACATGGATACAACATGTGTTTGCAGCTGGGTACATTCCTCTTGCCTGCACGTGGAACGGGTGTCAAGGGTTTAGTAGAGTACCTAACACAGAGTAAGTGCTCACCGAAAAGTAGCAGGAGTTATAATTCATCCATTATGTGTCTGTCCTGGAATCCTCAACTGGAATGCCAGCCCTACAATAACAGGTTTCATATTTCTTATTCCTCTGTGGTCTCTGAGTACCAACACATACAGGGTAGCTAATAAATTTTTGTTGTTGTTGATCATTATCCCTTTGGGGGCCTGTTTTTTTCCCTCCTCATTTACTGATATCCGCTAAATGCAGAAATTTAGATCCTCTGCCTGCTTAATATTGGCACTGAGATTGGCGTCTGTCTTTTTCACCTCCTATTAAGATGAGGGAAAGAAAACATTTTCTCTTTGGGATGCTAAAGTGTCCCTTTCCAGCAACAACTTAGAAAGCAAGGCCCTTAAAAAACATAAACTCCACAAGACTCAGCTGTAGCACAAGAAAGAGTTGGGGTGAAACAATCTCTGGCTCCATCAGTATCAAAGGAACATGTGTCACTCCTGGGAGATGGAGGACTTAGCAAAGGCCCCTCAGTGTATTTAAATCCACTGCACACTGAGGCGGTCTCCACTTTGAGAAAGTCTCCAGGGAACTAGCTTTTGTCTGAGTCTCATGGAAATGAAAAATGCCAGGATGTTTAATGAGAGAAGGCTCTCCTTGGTATCTGGAAGATCCACATGAACATAAAAAAGGTACCAGGCTCGTTGACGAGTTTTGTCTGCTGAGCTCCACATGTGAGGTCATCTTGATCTCTCTAGGGTGATCCACGAGTCTACCACTTGGGCCTGGCCCCCAGGTAGGTGAGTCAGGAAATCAAAAGAGACCCAAGGCTCAGTGTTTTACACTCCATGAGGACCAGGTAGGTGTACATCCTTCTTAATGCTCTCATCATTTGAAAAGGCAGGAAGATGTAGTCCATTTCCAGAAAGTCTTTCTGTGGGTGATTAATCCTATATATGGGATCCAAAGAATGTTACAAAAAGATTCCTCTTTTCTACCATGTCTCTTTCCTATTAAGACAACCTCAGAAAAGCAAAGGCTATCCCTCCTCTCAGCCCCACTTTCCTCTTCCTTTTCCAAGGGAACTTGGTTGTCTTTCCCTCACTCCCACTGAAGCACTCAAGTTACTGGAATCTGTCTGCTTTTCCATCTCCACAGAGTTAGATGTTGGCAAGAAACCCGCCCTTCTCAGTCTGAACCAGAGTGATGCTCTAAGACAAACACCTCCCTCTCTTGCTAATGATGACCTAGTGTCATTTACAGAATCATTAGAAGTCTCACCACCTTTTCTTAGCTTTTAGGCCAGGGCAGACCATCCCCAATCTCTAGGGACCCATGGTTACAATGCAGTGCTATTAGTCAGCAGCCTCCATATCTTGAACAAGAGTTAGTTGTATGCAGGAACTTTAGCAAAGCCACTCAGACTAATTCCAGTCCTACTGGAATTCACTCTCATGGGTACCATGGGTGGTGCTCAGTCGACAAAACTCAGGTCAACAAGCCTGATACCTTTTTTGTGTCCTACCTTCCATTAGCCTTTGGGGGGCATGAGTCAGCCCCCCAAAGTGGGTGGGTGAGCATCCCATCCAGGAAGGTATAACACTGTGAAAATGAAAGACACAGGAAGATGTTGCATATACTAAAACAACAACATTCTATAATGTTTTATAGTATACAGAGCATATGCATGTTCTTATATGGTACCCATGAGAGTGAATTCCAGTAGGACTGGAATTAGTCTGAGTGGCTTTGCTAAAGTTCCTGCACACAACTAACTCTCGTTCAAGGCATGGAGCCTGCTGACTAATAGCACTGCATTGTAACCATGGGTCCCTAGAGGTTGGGGATAGTCTGCCCCAGCCTAAAAGCAATGTTCATTGATGAGGGTGAGATTGACGATTTGCCCCTGGTCTTGGTGAGCCCATCAGAGGGCTCTGCTGTTGGGACTAGTTATGTAACAGGATGGTGCCTACAGGACCAGTGAAATATTCAATACAAACAGTTCCAGCAGAGACTCTAATTTGGATTCACTGTTTCCAAGGTATCAGTGATGTAGTTGGTGGTTTCTGGTCTGAGCAAGTACACTTAGCTATGGCCTTAGGGAAAGAAGATAGCAGGAGCCTGCTGGCTCTGGGCCTCTCCCGTCCTCTTGCTATGAGGTAGCATTCAGCTGGGACACACATCCTTACTTTAATGTAACTGCTATACCTTCTCCATTTTCTGTAATCAACTGTGGATGTGGAAGCATTCTCGTTTGGGTCCTGTGCATCTCCTTGAACAATTGAACAACTGGAAATGTTTAATGGCCACTGCAGTGTAGCCCCACATCCCTGAGAGACAGAGTGGACATACGGACCAAAGAACTTGAGGGACCAGCCCAAGGCCACACAGTCAAGTAGCAGCAAAACTCAGATTGGCTCTGACTCCAATTCTCTTGCCCCTTTCACAACATTCCTCTGGATTCTTTCACTACGATTTTGATTAGTTACTAGAAGGAAGAGGCATGTATTGAGCGACAGCCTCAGATGAGTACTGCCCTGTGTACTAAAACAGAGTAGTAAGTCAAAGAGCAGCTGCATCCCCTGAGGGAGAAGAAGGAATGTCCCCACACTTCCTGAGCCACCTCATCACCTTTGGTGTCAGAGACCCAGGTGGCCAGCTTCGTCCCCTGGAACAGAGGCTACGGAGGCCTTCCTTATCCCAACGTGGGCTCCAGTGAGGGGGCCTCCTTGGACCCTTTCTGGCAAGGCAGTGATTTTGCTTATTTGGAAACAAGCAAACCCATCATCCATCGAAGCTCTCAGCCATAGGCTAGATGTTTCAGTGGGCTCAGTGACTGATAATCATTTTGTGTGCCTTTTCTTTTTCAAAGTGTACCCATCCAGCAATTCTAATTTGCTTCTTAATTAAGATGCATGTGTAAGTCAAATTCTATTAAAGCCTCTTTCTTGATCTCCAGCACTCAGACCACCAGAGAAAGTTTGGAAGGAAAGTGCATCATGTCTTAGGGAGAGATGGCCCCTGGTTCCTGGCCTTCCCTCTGCCGGGGAAGGCCTGATTAGCAGAGTGCCTTTGGACACGTCCCTTAAACTTATCTGTAGAACGAACAAATTGAATATTTGGTGAATTCTGTACCATATTAATTGCTCTATTTTTAGAGTATGGACCCTTGCCACTAGTTATTACTATTAATACTGTTACCACTGCTTTTAATAGCTAAGAAACTGGAGGAACTGGTTTTTGGACTAAGACTTGGGAGATCCCAGCTTGGCCACTTGCCTTATCAATGTCCCTGGAGTGTCTGCCTCAAAGTTTTTAGGATTCAGCTACACAACCCTGGCACACATAACCTTTTCTTGGGAGGAAAGACCACCAGATGAAGAGCAGAACAGGTCCGGCAAGAACGTCCGCAGAAATATTCACAGATACAGTCTGGCTTTATCCAGACAGTTTCCAACACAAAGTGCCTGAGCGTCCCTGGATAGATCCGCTTTTCCCTCCCCAATACTTCCCTCACCACCATAAGAAAGTGGGCCACTCGAGGGAGACCCGGGCAAGCCCTGTAAGTGTAAGGAGACAGCATGGAACCATGAGAAGGAGCCCTGCCCTTGGAGTCAGATGCCTTGGATTGGAAGACTGGTTCTTCTCTAGAATTAGCCTCTCAAACCCAGAGTTTATCGAAGTTATGATTAATGCAATAAGATCAAGGGATATACTACCCACAAAGCAAAGTAGAGGCTATCTGCTGGGGATATTTGGTGAGCAATCTCTCCAGTTTACCACAGCAAGGTTGGTGGCTGCAGTAATCTCCCTGTTGAGGTTGAGGTTGTGGGAACCTCTGAGTAGGGCTTAGCAAGCCTCTCATTGGTGAGACTGTACCCAGCTAATACTCCAGCACTGTTCCTTACGCTGTTCCCCTAAAAGGCCTCTTACATGTCACATCACCCAAATCTAATGTCTAGGTGGAGAGTCCAATCTCTTACCAGCCCCAGCACCGTCTTGCTATGGTGTTACCAGGTTATAGAATATCCACAATCCATCTCACGTGCAGGGTCATCCGACAAGCATGGATCAAAAGCCTAGAGACACGCAGTCTGCTATCTACAGACCCAGATGCGTGAACCAGGACCCTGGTGGCCACTTACTGGGTGTGTAGTCTCAGGGGTGTGAAGTGGTGGCAGTGATGCCTACTTCCAGGGACCACGGTTAGAGCAGATGAAATCAGGCATACCTAGCACGATGCCCAGTGCATAGGTGCTCAGTGAAGGTGAGTGGTTACTAGTTTTAGTCTGTTCCTTTGGGCTGTGCACTACCTTACCCTGGGCTATTCTCTCTCTTTTTAAAATATTTATTATCAAGCTCTTTACAGAGAAAGCTTGCCAATTTTTTTCAAAATTTTATTTATTTTTGACTGCGCTGGGTTTTTGTTGCTGCGCAGGCTTTTCTCTAGTTGCAGAGTGCGGTCTTCTCACTGCAGGGGCTTCTCTTGTTGCAGAATACAGGCTCTTGGGCACATGAACTTCAGTAGTTGTGGCTCCTGGACTCTAGAGCACAGGCTTAATAGGTGTGGTGCACAGGCTTAGTTGCTCCCATGGCATGTGGGATTTTCCTGGATCAGGGATTGAACCTGTGTCTCCTGCACTGGCAAAAGGATTCTTTACCACTGAGCCACCAGGGAAGCCCTAACCTGGGCTGTTCATGAGAAAAATCTAATGAGTTACATCTTTGCTTAAACATACATAGAAGCCTCTTTCCTTGTTGGTTGCTGCTGCTGCTGCTGCTAAGTCACTTCAGTCGTGTCCGACTCTGTGCGACCCCACAGACGGCAGCCCACCAGGCCCCACTGTCCCTGGGATTCTCCAGCCAAGAACACTGGAGTGGGTTGCCATTTCCTTCTCCAATACATGAAAGTGAAAAGTGAAAGTGAAGTCGCTCAGTCGTGTCCGACTCTTAGCGACCCCATGGACTGCAGCCTACCAGGCTCCTCCGTCCATAGGACTTTCCAGGCAAGACTACTGGAGTGGGGTGCCATTGCCTTCTCCGAATATTTTCTTTACCTCCTTGTTGGTTAGAGAGGCACAAATCACTGCAGCAAGATCAGGTGAGGTCCTTGGAAACAAATTGCCAGTCTTTCCGTTTGCTCATGACTGTCTTGCCCTGCTGAGCCGAAAGGGAACACTCTTGTGAACAATTTGGCTGGGCAGGGCGGTGTGCTGGAGACTCCAATGGTGGGAAAAGAGGGCTTGAGGGAATTATACCCACAACACCCAACCCACCAGAGCAATTGATTATTTTGCTCATTTTGAAAAACTATTTCAGGGAAATTTTTGCCTCTAAATACTCTAGACATACTATATTGCTGCTGGGTTTTTTTTAATCACAAGAATGCTATAATATTAAAGTCAATTTTAATAGATTAAAAAAAAATCCATTTGTATTCACATCACCCTAAACCTCAGCTGTATTGATATTTCTGAGTCCTTGCACAGTCCTTGTCCATAAAACCAGATAATTCTGCCAGCAAAATATAACTTATGCATAATGCATTTTAGTCTCTAAACGAAATCAGGTGATTTTAGATTTAGGAATGCTTGTATCAATGAATGTGTTTATATTTCAATTTTTCCTGCATTTCCACCTGCTCCTCTGTCTCCCCTCCCTCAAATTTGAAGTAAAAACATTCTCTTATAAAAGTCAATGTTTTCCCATGGCTTGTTTGTTTCTAGAAATTCTTCCACCCTGTAGATCTGTCCCGCCTGTACCTCCTCCCATTCTAGGGACTTTGTCCCCAATGGTTAATGGCGGCCAAGGTTAGAAGCTGGCTGAGAAGGTGACCTTGGTGTAAATTTTGACTTTGTTACTTATTATTCACTGTGTGTGCTTCAGCTCAGTTTCCTCATCTATAAAATGATGACACTACTGTTTATCCAAAAGGATTGTTCTGAGGAGTAAATGAGGGAAAGCATTTTACAGAATGCATTTATTTGGAACATTGAATAAGTGGCAATTGTATCAGTTTCCTAGGGCTGCTATAACAGATTACCATAAACTGAATAGCTTAACACAGCAGAAATGTATTCTCTCACAATTCAGGAACCGAGAAATCTGAAATCAAGGTCTCAACAGGGTTGGTTCCTTCTAGAGTCTCTGAGAGAGATGCTTCTCCACACCTACATCCTGACTTCTGGGGGTTGTTTGCTGTGCCTTGGTTTGTAGCTGCATTACTATGGTTTCTCAGTTCAGTTCAGTCCAGTCACTCAGTCATGTCCAACTTTTTGTGACCCTATGCACTGCAGCACGCCAGGCCTCCCTGTCTATCACTAACTCCTGGAGTTTACTCAAACTCATGTCCATTGAGTCGGTGATGCCATCCATCTCATCCTCTGTCGTCCTCTTCTCCTCCAGCTTTCAATCTTTCTCAGCATTAGGGTCTTTTCAAATGAGTCAGTTCTTCATATCAGGTGGCCAAAGTATTGGAGTTTCAGCTTCAGCATCAGTCCTTCCAATGAATATTCAGGACTGATTTCCTCTAGGATGGACTGGTTGGATTTCCATGCTGTCCAAAGGACTCTCAAGAGTTTTCTCCAACACCACAGTTCAAAAGCATCAATTCTTTGGCAGTCAGCTTTCTTTATAGTCCAACTCTCACACCTATACATGACTACTAGAAAAACCATAGCCTTGACTAGATGGACTTTCGTTGGCAAAGTAATGTCTCTGCTTTTTAATAGGCTGTCTAGAGGAGGCAGTGGCAACCCACTCCAGTACTCTTGCCTGGAAAATCCCAT
>NW_011494734.1:1405952-1407313 GCF_000754665.1 Bison bison bison
CCATGGATGGAGGAGCCTGGTAGGCTGCAGTCCATGGGGTCGAGAAGAGTCAGACACGACTGAGCGACTTCACTTTCACTTTTCACTTTCATGCATTGGAGAAGGAAATGGCAAGCCACTCCAGTATTCTTGCCTGGAGAATCCCAGGGACGGGGGAGCCTGGTGGGCTGCTGTCTATGGGGTCGCACAGAGTCGGACACGACTGAAGCAACTTAGCAGCAGCAGGTTGGTCATAACTTTTCTTCCAAGGAGTAATTTCATGGCTGCAGTTAACATCTGCAGTGATTTTGGAGCCCCAAAAAATAAAGTCTGACACTATTTCCCCATCTATTTCCCATGAAGTGATGGGACCAGATGCCATGATCTTCATTTTCTGAATGTTGAGCTTTAAGCCAATTTTTTCACTCTCCTCTTTCACTTTCATCAAGAGGCTTTTAGTTCTTCCTCAGTTTCTGCCATAAGGATGGTATTATCTGCATCTCTGAGGTTATTAATATTTCTCCCAGCAATCTTGATTCTAGCTTGTGCTTCATCCAGCCCAGCATTTCTCATGATATACTCTGCATATAAGTTAAATAAGCAGAGTGACAAAATACAGCCTTGACATATCCTTTCCTATTTGGAACCAGTCTGTTGTTCCATGTCCAGTTCTAACTGTTGTTTCCTGACCTGCATACAGGTTTCTCAAGAGGCAGGTCAGGTGGTCTGGTATTCCCATCTCCTGAAGAATTTTCCACAGTTTGTTGTGATCCACACAGTCAGAGGCTTTGGCATAGTCAATAAAGCAGAAATAGATGTTTTTCTGGAACTCTCTTGCTTTCTCGATGATCCAACGGATGTTGGCAATTTGATCTCTGGTTCCTCTGCCTTTTTTAAAACCAGCTTGAACATCTGGAAGTTCATGGTTCACATATTGTTGAAGCCTGGCTTGGAGAATTTTGAGCATTACTTTACTAGTGTGTGAGATGAGTGCAATTGTACAGTAGTTTGAGCATTCTTTGGCATTGCCTTTCTTTGGGATTGAAATGAAAACACCTTTTCCAGTCCTGTGGGCACTGCTGAGTTTTCCAAATTTGCTGGCATATTGAATGCAGCTCTTTCACAGCATCATCTTTCAGGATTTGAAATAGCTCAACTGGAATTCCATCACTTCCACTAGCTTTGTAGTGATGCTTCCTAAGGCCCACTTGACTTCACATTCTAGGATGTTTGACTCTAGGTGAGTGATCACATCATCATGAATATCTGGGTCATGAAGATCTCTTTTGTACAGTTCTTCTGTGTATTCTTGTCACCTCTTCTTAATATCTTCTGCTTCTGTTAGGTCTATACTATTTCTGTCCTTTATTGAGCCCATCTTT
>NW_011494734.1:1407483-1408746 GCF_000754665.1 Bison bison bison
ACTGCTGCTGCTAAGTCACTTCAGTCATGTCCGACTCTGTGCGACCCCATAGACGGCAGCCCACCAGGCTCCCCCGTCCCTGGGATTCTCCAGGCAAGAACACTGGAATGGGTTGCCATTTCCTTCTCCAATGCATAAAAGTGAAAAGTGAAAGTGAAGTCGCTCAGCCGTGTTTGACTCTTTGTGACCCCATGGACTGCAGCCTACCAGGCTCCTCCATCCATGGGATTTTCCAGGCAAGAGCACCGGAGTGGGCTGCCATTGCCTTCTCCAGTGGTTTTCCCTACTTTCTTCAATTTAAGTCTAAACTTGGCAATAAGGAGTTCATGATCTGAGCCACAGTCAGATCACCGTCTTGTTTTTGCTGAGTGTATAGAGCTTGTGCATCTTTGGCTGCAAAAAATATAATCAAACTGATTTCGGTGTTGACCATCTGGTGATGTCCATGTGTAGTCTTCTCTTGTGTTGTTGGAAGAGGGTGTTTGCTATGACTAGTGTGTTTTCTTGGCAAAACTCTGTTAGCCTTTGCCCTGCTTCATTCTGTACTACAAGGCCAAATTTGCCTGTTACTCCACGTGTTTCTTGACTTCCTACTTTTGCATTCCAGTCCCCTATAATGAAAAGGGCATCTTTTGGGGGTGTTAGTTCTAGAATGTCTTGTAGGTGCCTGTTACTCCAGGTGTTTCTTGATTTCCTACTTTTGCATTCTAGTCCCCTATAATGAAAAGGACATCTTTTGGGGATGTTAGTTCTAGAATGTCTTGTAGGTCTTCATAGAACTATTCAACTTCAGCTTCTTTAGCATTACTGGCTGGGGCATAGACTTGGATTACCGTGATATTGAATGGTTTGCCTTGGAAATGAACAGAGATCATTCTGTCGTTTTGAGATTGCATCCAAGTACTGCATTTCAGACTCTTTTGTTGACTAGGATGGCTACTCCATTTCTTCCAAGGGATTCTTGCTCACAGTAGTAGATATAATGGTCATTTGAGTTCAATTCACCCATTTCAGTCCATCTTAGTTTGCCGATTCCTAAAACGTTGACGTTCACTCTTGCTGTCTCCTGTTTGACCACTTCCAATTTGCCTTGATTCATGGACCTAACCTTCCAGGTTCCTATGCAATATTGCTCTTTACAGCATTGAACCTTGCTTCTATCACCCGTCACATCCACAACTGGATGTTGTTTTTGCTTTGGCTCCGTCTCTTCATTCTTTCTGGAGTTATTTCTCCACTGATCTCCAATAGCATATTGGGTAC
>NW_011494734.1:1408846-1409266 GCF_000754665.1 Bison bison bison
TTGATCACTGAGGAAGGCTTTCTTATCTCTCCTTGCTATTCTTTGGAACTTTGCATTCAAATAGGTATATCTTTCCTTTTCTCCTTTGCTTTTCACTTCTCTTCTTTTCACAGCTATTTATAAGGCCTCCTCAGACAGCCATTTTGCTTTTTTTCATTTCTTTTTCTTGGGGATGGTCTTGATCCTTATCTCCTGTACAATGTCATGAACCTCTGTTCATAGTTCATTCAGGCACTCTGACTATCAGATCTAGTCCCTTGAATCTATTTCTCACTTGCACTATATAATCATAAGGGATTTGATTTACGTCATACCTGAGTGGTCTAGTGGTTTTCCCTGCTGCTACTGCTGCTGCTAAGTCACTTCAGTCATGTCCGACTCTGTGCGACCCCATAGACGGCAGCCCACCAGGCCTCCCCC
>NW_011494734.1:1409366-1428200 GCF_000754665.1 Bison bison bison
GTCACATCCACAACTGGATGTTGTTTTTGCTTTGGCTCCGTCTCTTCATTCTTTCTGGAGTTATTTCTCCACTGATCTCCAATAGCATATTGGGTACTATCGACCCAGACGGGAGTTCATCTTTCAGTATCCTATCTTTTTGCCTTTTCTTACTGTTCATGGGGTTCTCAAGGCAAGAATACTAAAGTGGTTTGCCATTCCCTTCTCCAGTGGACCATGTTTTGTCAGAACTCTCTAACATGACCCATCCATTTTGGGTGGCCCTACATGGCATGGCTTACAGTTTCATTGAGTTAGACAAGGCTGTGGTCCATGTGATTAGATTGGATAATTTTCTGTGATTGTGGTTTTCAGTCTGTCTGCCCTCTGATGGAGAAGGATAAGAGGCTTATGGAAGCTTCCTGATGGGAGAGACTGACAAAGGGGGAAAGTAAGTCTTGTTCTGATGGGGGGGCCATGCTCAGTAAATCTTTAATCCAATTTTCTGTCGATGGGTGGAGCTGTGTTCCCTCCCTGCTATTTACCTGGGGCTGAAGTATGGTGGAGGTAATGAAGATAATGGTGACCTCCTTCAAAAAGTCCCATGCATGCACCGCTACACTCAGTGCCCACAACCCTGCAGCAGGCCACCACCGACCCACACCTCCGCTGGAGACTCCTGGACACTCACAGGCAAGTCTGGGTCAGTCTGTTGTGGAGTCACTGCTCCTTTCTCCTGGGTCCTGGTGCACAAGGTTCTGTTTGCACCCTCCAAGAGTCTATTTCCCAGTCCTGTGTAAGTCTAGCAGCTCTATGGTGGGATTAATGGTGACCTCCTCCAAGAGGGCTTATGAGATTATATTTAGTGATGTGGGGAGAGCTGGTGTGATTTTGGAGTTCTCCAGTCATGCACATTCCATTCTCAATGTTCTCTGTATCTAACACTGACACAGAGAAGGAAAATAAACTCTTGAAGGCTCCCTGGTCTTTGTAAGACAGAGGATGCTGTGACCAGACTGGGTCCTTCACAGAGGTGTCTATGTTCTAAGATATCACGTTTCCCTCTCCCTGGCTCTCCACAAAAGCTGGGAGAAACACGAAAGGAAGCAGAGAGGTAAGAGGAAAAACAGCAGCTTTACTTCCAGAATGACAGAAGCAGATTTCGTGGTCGTATAGTGGTGGTTGTTTTCTTGGCTCCAAGATCTCACATTCCCGTTTCCAGCTCTTGGCAAGAGTCTTCATTCTTGGGGAGTGACCGGCTTCCAGCTTTGCCCTGAGCTACGAGTTGAAGCCACAAACCAAGCTGCTAAGTCCTTGTTTTCAGGACAAGGCTTTGTGCTCATGTCGTTTTGCATCCTTTTTAAATCTGCAGGCGGACAGGCACTACACCTAATCCACTTACCCGCTATGAGCAAAGTGGCAGAGAATTCTCCACCTGAGACTTCAGTGCACATGTTTGCTGTGAAACTATCAGCATCACTGTCACCTGTGGTCCCAGGGTTCCCCCTGATAATCAACTCCAGTCCCCTCACTCGGGCCTTCAGGGTGAACTGGCTGTCAGACACCGACTTTGAGGTAAGCACTGTCTCATTCCCAAGGGAGCTGCTCACAAAGAGGGGCCCTGAAGATGGTATGGGTGGAATTCTGGATCAGTGGTCATTTTTTCCTCTTCTCCTGCTTTAATCTTCCCTCTTGTAAGATCTGGACATTCTGTTCGGGGCATTCTAGAGCCCTCTGTGCTAGATGCCCCTGTAGCTTTTGGACCTTTTTCCCTGCATTTAATCCAATCCAAATGAACAGTATGTTCAGTTTGTTACAAATAAAAGGCTCACTTCTTACTGCCAACCACCCTCATATGATAACAGGTGTTAGGAGTGCCAATGGTAGCCGAATTCTTCCGGTGGAATAGTTTGTGTAATGATCTCCTTAGAAACCAGACCCCGATGAACTAGTACCTGGTGATTCTTCAGTAGGAAATTTGTGAGAAGATGTTTCATACGGAAGAACACACCCTTAATAAAAATATAAGTCTGGATGTCTAGCCATACTGCGTGGCTCTTGTTCCTCTTGGACAATTCAGACCCAATCAATCACATTCAAGAGCTATGCCACTGCAGCTCTGTTTTCTAGTTTGTCATCTGGTCTTTCCCAAAGCTGTCACTTCTCCTTAGGCAGGATGAACCTACTGATTGCATGTTTTCTACTGACAACCTCAAAGGCCTTCTAAGGATGTCTTTAGGGTGTAGGGACCCTGTTGAAGTGCATTCTCTCCCATGTCTACCTCATTCCTCAGTGGGCACAGGAACCTCTCCTACAGTCATCATCAGCCCTGCCCCAGCTCCCACCTGCCATTGTTCTGGGTTCTAGGGGTACCCAGTGGGCCTACTTGGTCTGAGCTTGGTTGCCTCTCTGAGAAACATACGAGGTATTCTTAAACCCAGCTGATGATTAGAGTCACTAAGGGAACTTTCAAAAAGTGTGCATATCTGGGCCTCAGAACACACCTGTGGAGCCCATGGACTTGGGGGCCAGAGCCCAGCATCTTGTATTCTCCGCACCCCAGGGGCGGGCCTCTGGCATGCAAGGAGCACACATTCAGGCAACCTCCACCTCAGTATCCAGTGCACATTCCTGGGGCCCAGCTGCCGTTTCTGTGACTTCCCTGCCTGTAGACCTGCTCCCTTGACATCTGGTTCATCTTTAACAGCTGCTGCTCATCTGTGCCTCTAGGCCTTGCCAATTGTTTACACTTACAGAGCACACAGTATACGCTGGACGCTGCGGAAAGGACTTGACATGTGCTCTTTTGTAATATTCACAACAATCCAGTGATTTTATTTGCATGATTGTCCCCTTTGTACAGATAGGGGAAATGAGGAAAAATTTAGTAGACATGAAATAACTTGCCCTGTGTTGCACAGCTATTGCTGTGCTGACACTGGAAGGCAGGCAGTCTGGCTTTAGAGCTCTATTTTTTTTAAACAGCTCTATTGAGATATAATACACATAGCATGTAATTCACCCATTGAAAGTGTACAGTTCAGTGGTTTTTACTCTATTCACAGACCGTCACCACAATCCAGTTTTAGAACATTTTCATCCCCCCAAAATGAAACCCCAAACCCATTAGTAGTCACTCCCCTGTCTCCTATCCCCCCTGGCCCTGGTAACCACTAACCTACTTTCTGTCTTAATGGATTTTCCCATTCTGGTCCCTTTGTATGAATTGAATCATATTGTATTTTTTTTTTAATGACTGGCTTCTTTCACTTAAGCATAAAGTTTCAAAGGTCACACATGTAGCAAGGATCAGTACTTCATTCCCTTTAAATGGCTGAATGATACTCCACTATATGGATATACCACATTTTGTCTATTTGTTCATCAGTTGACAGATGTTTGGGTTATTTCCACTTGAGAGCCCTCTTTCTCAGCCTCTTGCAGTCTATTGCCTTTAATGATGAGGATGACCAAACTATTTCAGATTGTCAGAGGTTTCAAAGCACATTCACATCCTGATCTCTTAATTGTTACTACTAACACTGATATTATCACTATTAAAATTGTAAATCCCTATTTTATAAAGAAGATCACAATGAGACAGCAAGGTTAACTGATCTGTCTGATATCACAGAGCCAGAAAGGATGAAATAAGAACTTGACTCAGGTCTTCCTACTCCCAGTCTCAGGCTCTGTCCCCTCCAATTGCCACGCACAGCTATTACTGTTTGGATAAGTATCCAAATCTTTCACTATCATATCTCCCCTCCTACATCCCATGTGATTCAAACAGGGCTGTCAGTCAAGGAGGAATTCCATCCTGTTCCTGACCTCTACAAATGGAGAATGTCTTAGCCACTCCACTGATCTGGGCTTAAATGTTCAGCATTTGGTCCCAATCCTGGTGCCCTCCTGGCACCACAGCCTGCAGCTACCCAGGACCTTGTGTCGGTACTAGAATGGGCCACAGGTTCACACATTCTTAACGACTGGTTGCTTCTCCCCCAGAAACTACCCAATATCATCAAGTATCCCCTTCAGGAAGATCCTATTCTCCAACCCAAACTGCTCACAAGGGCTGTTCCTACAGAACATGACGATGCCATCTCCGTGGCAGAACCTGACTCCTGGACACTCTGCAGGGTCACCTAGCCATGAGGTTCTGGGGTCTCCAGCTCAGAGGTCTGTCACTCTTGGCCTTGGGACTCAGTCGTGTAGGACTTCCTAAGGGTGACCTCCAGTCATGCCAGAGGCCAGGCCACCCTGCTTTGGGACACAGCTGCTGAGACTCAGGGAGTGAGGAGGATTAATGATGGAGGCATATGAGGGGTATGAGGAGGATTAATGATGATGATGACAGTAACTCACATTTACGGAACACTTAACGTATGTCAGGAATTCCCCTAAACATTTCTGTGAATTCACTCATTTAATCCTCATAACAACACTATGAAGTGCTATGCTATTATTGTTTGCATATTAAAGGTGGGGAAACTGAGGCATAGAGAGGTTGGGCAACTTGCCCAAGTTCACATAGCTAATTGGTGGCAGACTTCAGATTTGAGATCAGGCAGGCTGGCCCCAAGAACCCCTGTTCATCACTCCCACACTGCACTGCCTCATCATTGCCCAGCAAGATGGATGCCTGAGGCTCATCGCTGGGGTTTCCTCCTGGAGCAGCACTAAGAAGGAAAACTCCCAGGAGTCAGGGAGGTGTGACAGCTGAGCTGCTAGAGCAGGCACTCTCTGAGGTCACGGGGCAGCCTCGGCTGCTCCCCTGCCATTAGCACACCTCTGAACTTGATACCCCTTTGTCCTTATCTGCTGTCATGAGAACTGTGGACACTTTAGATTTGCTCAGTCTTGTCCAAAACAACCTCAAACCTAAAACCAAACATCGTCTTTTACCAAAACTCTGCAGCTAGTTTGCCCACCATCAAAGAGGCTCCATCAGGGAATTCCCTGGTGGTTCAGTGGCTAAGACTCCATGCTCAATGCAGGGACATGGGTTTGATCCCTGCACAGGAAATTAGACCCCACATGTTGCAACTAAGAGTTCACATGCTGCAATTAAAGATTACACATAGCACAGTTAAAGATCCCATGCACCACAAGTAAGGCCTGGCACAGGCAAATAAATACTTTTCTTAAATGGTGGGGAGGGGGCTCCACCACTCTCAGCCATGATTCTTGGAATTCTCTCCCCTCCCTGCCCTGGTCTCCTGATGCATGAAATAGGGGAAGTTTTCCCAACCTATAACCTAGTTGTTGTGATGATTAAATAAAATACTCCACAAAACAGCTTGGCAAGAGCCTGGCACATGAACATTTAATTCATGCTGGTGTTAGTCACTTAGTCATGTCGACTGTTTGCAATCCATGGACTGTAGCCCACCAGGCTCCTCTGTCTCTGGAATTCTCCAGGCAAGAATACTGGAGTGGCTAGCCATTCCCTTCTCCAGAAGAGGACACTTAGCAGAGGATGGTTTTGATCCATTGACCTCTGGGTTATGAGCCCAGCATGCTCCTGTTGCACTACTCTGCCGACAAACAAACAAGCAAGGCATTTCCTTTGATCCAAAATCAAACCAGCAACTTAAGGATGTCCACATCTATCTACACTCCTCTGCTCTACCTGCTGAGCTATCGAAGGATGCTGATAAAGACAACAACAAAAGCAACTTTTCCATGTATTGGCAGCAACCCAATTCCTCTGGTTCCAAGAGACAACATTTGAGACCCTTACTTGACTGTTCTAGTTCCTTCCTCTAGGATGATTGAGCCAGTCCCAAGGAGAAGGGCTGTCAATAGAGAACACTATGGTGAAGGGTCTGGAAGTGTGGGATTCAGAAGAGGGCTCCAGGCTTAGCTGGAAGCTAGGGGGTAAGTCAGGAAGCAGAGTCGATAGTCGTGATGGGGGAGCAGCTCTGATGGGTACCCATTCACTGAACAGTTTTCAACATCTAATGACAATAAAAGGCAACATTTGCTGGGTGCTCACTCAGCCCCAGACAGTGATCTAAGTAACCCATGGATTAGCTCGTGGAATCCTCACAACCCTAGGAAGCAGATGCCATCAGTATCCCCACTTTACAGCTAGGGAAACTGAGACACAGCAAGGTTAAGCCATGGGAAGCCTGGGCTTTAAAACCGGTCTGGCTCCAGGGTCTAAGCTCTTGACCTTCGTGTTATGCTGCCTCTCACTGCCCATGTGCCAAGCAGAGAGGCAGGTTATCTCCACTTGTGTGGCACCTAGGCTGACCCTACTTGTGGATGGTGACAGGAGTACTGCGATGTCTCTTTCAACCCTCCTCCCTATGTGTTCCCTCCACAGCATGGGTTCATTCACATCCGTGACCATCCTCTCCTCTCATAATCAATCCAGATTTATGCAAAGTCAAACATGACACCCACCACCTCCTCCATGAAGTCCTCCTTGACTAAACACATCTCGCAATGAATGTTTTCTCCCTGAATTTCCACAGTACCCTGATCTAGCTCTTTGTTTTCATATCTTGTATTATACTCCAGCTGTTTAACTAGGGTGAGACTTATTTACCTAATGATAGTTATGAGGAAACAAAATTGGGGAAAAGTCAAGTAATGTTCCCAAGGTCACACGGAAGTCCAGCAATGGAAACTGGATTGGAGCTAAGTGTTCTTCTCAACAGAGAATACTGAAGGCCTCCTTGCCTGGCCCCAGTTGCACTAATAACCAAAAGGTTATTAACTGAGACATAATTAAGACATTGATGAAATTTAGTCCTTGATGTGCAAAGGGCTCTGGGCTTTCTTGGAGCTCCACAGCTATGCTGGTGGCAGGGATGTGCATGTTGATGTGAGGGGTCACAGGCTGGCCTCCAGGTAACCTCAGCAGGGCCCTCCCACTACACACCACGGAGGCTCCTGCTGTTCACAGACTAGATTCCAGTGATATGTCTCTGGCCCTGGTTCTTGGTGCCCCTCCCACATCTCCAAAACACTTGTGCAGAGCACACGTTTCCTACAGTGGGAGAATGTGTGGAAATACACCCCCAAACCCAAAGAGGCTATTGATATAAATAAATATCATTTCTTCTTTCTGCAGATTTATCCTTCTCCTCTTATTTAGTCTTAGATATGGCCTTGGAAAATTAGAAGGGAGAAATGAGTGAAGAGGCAACTTAACAGCTATCCCAGGGAAGTGAGGCATCTTACTCTTAAAGAAGAGGAAATCAAACTGTCTGCAGGGTATTTAAGGGACTTGCCTCGGAGCCTACCCCAAATAGTGACAGGCTTTAAAGCTTTCATGTTTTCCATCTCCGGTAGATGGAACTAGGATGTCTCCTGAATGTTTGTCTTCCTGTGAAGAGCAGCTTCACACACAGGAGTCCTTTTAGTGCAGTGTCATGGGGTTTATGTAGAACGGACTCAGGCAAAGCAGCCCATTCCCCTGACAGTGAGGGAAAGATGGTTTTCAGGATGCTGGTTGCCTCCTTGCTGGTTAATATCCATTTGCAAAATGTATACACACAAAACAGAACTTTTCTTAACACATGGTTACTATGACTTCTGCATTTGCTTTTAGGTTGTCACCACTGGGATGGAACAGTTAGATTTTGAAGAAGGACCACACATATTTGACTTGCAGATTTATGTGAAGGATGACGTGGCTGTCACTGACCTGCAGGTCCTGACGGTCCAGGTGACAGATGTGAATGAGCCGCCTGAGTTTCAGGGCAACTTGGCAAAAGGTGAGACACACTGGGGTGTACGATGCAGTCCAGACAGTGGCATCAGGCAGGACCCTGGGGGATGGAGAAAAACAGAAGAGTAAATAAACAAACAGCTGTTTCTCTGGAAAAGGCAGCTGCTTAATGAACAGGGAATAAATGAAATATCCTCCAGCTGAGGACTCCCAATAATAACACCCAATAATTTACAAAGCCTTAGCCATCCATGGCTTGGGCCTCTCCTGATCCTGTGGAGGGAGCTGGAGCTCAGGACCACAAGTGGATCATGCTGGAGGAATGTGGGCTGAGACCGTTTCAGGCTCAGCACTGAGTACCAGCCGCTGACTTCCATGGTTCATCCTCCCCATGGATGCCGACGCCTCCAGGGGACTGTGTATCTGAGATCTGCTATAGAGTAGACACAGTATAGGGGACTGGAGCATAAGATAACTTCCTGTGTCATCTCCCCTAAACTCTTGGCTTCAAAGACCATGTATACACTGACAACTCCCAAGTCCATCATTATTTTTGTTTGTTTGCTTGTTTGGGGCGGGGGGGGGTGTTGTTTTCCAGTCATCTTTATTAACCTATCAACATTATATTTTATACAAACTATCTTGAGGTCTTCTCATAGGAATCTGCTTTAGTATAGCATGTTAATAATAAAACCAAGTAAGATGGCTAAACTTCAACCTAGCATTCTACTATCCTCTGGACAAAGCAAGTTAGAAACTCAATCACATTACACACGTGTAAGAGTTGTGCTCCAAGATAATTAGGAAGCTGCTACACCAGCTTCTCCCTTGAACTCTAGACTCAAATAGAAACTGTCTTACCCAGCATCTCCATTTGGATGTCTAATCGGTATCTGTGATGTTGTGATTTATAGTAAGAAATATATATGTGGTCTTCTTTCCCTCCTGACACAGGAGGGAAATGCCTCTTGGCATTTCCTAAGTGATGAGAGTGATAAAGGTGTCTTTTGTTACATTAATGAGGTAACTTTTGGACCCCACCTAAGGATGCCCACCAGGGGAAACAGCTATGTGAGTAGAGGGCTGAACAGTGGATAGGGGGTAGAGGCTGGAGACGGAGTTAAACTGAGCTCAGTCAGCAGCGGCCAGTGACTTCATAGTGGCCTATGCAATGAAGCCTCCACAAAAGCCCGAAAGGGGTTCGGAGAGCGTGGTGAATATGTGGAACCTGGGGGGAGTGGGTGCCCGGAGAGGACATGAAAACTCTCTGCCCCTTTCCTACACTGTGCCCTATGCATCTCTTTGATCTGTCTGATCCTGACTTATATCCTTTCATAATAAATCAACAATCTAGTAAGTAAATGTTTCCTTGAGTTCACTAGAGCACACCCCTCTAGCAAATTATTCCAACCTGAGGAGGAGACTGTGGGAACCTCCAATCTAGACCTGGTTGGTCAGAAGCAGAGGGGCCCACCTAGGCCTGTGCTGGCATCTGAAGGGGCAGGGGCTGTCTTGTAGGATGGAGCCCCGAACCCGTGAAGTCTGATACTATCTCTGGGTAGACAGTGTCCGAATGAGTTGGACTGTGGGACACCCAGCCAGTCTTAAAGAATTGCTTGGTGGTATGGGAAGTGCTCCCCCCTCTGCCCCCCACCCCAACACCTGGAACTGGTGCTGGAATCTAAACTGAAATGTGCCCCCAGACCCCTTGACTCCCACTCCATCTCCCTCCCCACCATCATTTGTTATTTTTGTTTAGCAGCTAAGTTGTGTTCAACTCTTTGGGACCTCATGGACTGTAGCCCACCAGGCTGCCTCTGTCCATGGGATTGTCTAGGCAAGAATATTGGAGTGGGTAGCCATTTCTACCCCAGGGGATCTTCCAACTCAGGGATGGAACCCAAGTCTCCTGCTTGGCAGGCAGGTTCTTTACCATCTGAGCCACCTGGGAAGCCCCCCTTCCTACCATCTCTGCCCACATCTACTTCTCTCATCTTCCCTATTTCAGTTAATGGCAACTTCATCCTTCTAGTTTTGCAGGCCCAAACCTCACAGTTATCCTTGACTCCCCTCTGTCTTTCACACCCAACATCAAATCCACTAGGAAATCCCACCAGGTTCTAAGTCTATGCAAAACCCAGCCCCTCCCCAGCATCTCCACCATGGCTCACTTGGGCCATGGCAGTGCCCACCTGACTGGCTTCCCTGCCCTGCAGCCAGAGGGATCCTATTAAACAACGAGAGTCAGAGTCTCCTTAAGGCCCCAGAAGATCTGATGAGCCCCTACCAATCCCCATCTCCTCTCCCACACACCTCTTCACCCACCTATGTATACCCCAGGCACACTCTACACTGGCATCTTTGCATCTATCTACTGTTTCATCTGCTCCTTCCCCTTCTTCTCTACGTCTCCTCCTTTAAGAATCTTGACACTAATGTCAGTGAACCTTCTGGAAGCCCTCTATTTAACATGGCAATCCAACTCACCACACTCCTTTCCCTGATTTTTCCCCATAACATTGCTCACTAACATTCACACATTTTATTCATTTTTTGTTATTGAATTGTGATTCTATTCTTTACCAGCTGAGACAACCCCACAACTCCTCTAATCCTGTTTCCCTGTTTGTAAAGTGGAGATAATTATTACAACATCTACTTTATAGGGCTGTTATGAAGATGAAAGGAGAAAATATATAAGCCCTCAGCACAGCGTCTCCAAAAGAGTGAGTTAATGTTAAAATTCTTAGTCACGTCTCAGGAAGGTTCTCAGAAAGAAGGCACTGGAGCAGAGCATGGCAGCTCCTCAGGCAGGGCTGGTGGTACCCAGCGACCCTGCCCGCCCTTCTGCTGCCCGCCAAGAACTCTGAAGTAGATGACATCCATTTCTGGTCCCTTTTCCTGAGTCCCTGCAGCCCTCTCTTTCCCTTTTCACATCTTCTCTGTGTTCCACTAGGAGGCCTCTCATTTCACCGACTTTCTGCTGAGATGCTAAGTGCACTTGAGGGGTAACTTTGGTTCAGTTTAAGAGGAAAGAACACACGAAAGAAGATCTGGAATGGGAGCAGCCTCACACTGGAAATTCCCACCTGGGCTACTTTCCACTTCTCTACCCTTATTACTTCCTTCCCCCTGGTCACCCCTCAGCCTGGGAGATACACAAAGGCTTGACACCAGCTTGGCCAACCCTAGCTCTTTATTAATCCCTATAAACGGATCCACCCCTACAAGCTGGCCAGTGGTCTTACTCACAGCCTTTATTATAGCTGTCTTCTTTCCCACAACACCAATATGCTTGGCTCCCTTTGACTGTGAATGGCTGTCCTGGTTTTGGAATTCCTTCTTTGCTTTACCTAATAAAATGTTTCTTATTCCCCTTTGGACCCTGGTACAGGTCTAGACCTCTACATAGTGGAAGGAACAAAGCCTGGATTCGTTTACCAGGTGGAGGCCTTCGATCCAGAAGACACAAGTCAAAACCTACCCCTCAGTGTAAGTTTCCTTATTAAATGGAAAAGCAGCTTTTCTGTGTGGCCTGGAGTCTCAGTGGGGCGAGTTGGGAAGTGGCAATGGGAGGGAAGTGCTGTCCACCTCCAGGCACAGAACACCGGGGAGGCTGGAATAGGTGAGGGGTCTCTGGAGACAAACATCCCACATTGGATCCATGCTTCTGTGCGGTCTTGGACAAGTTCTTAACCTCTCTGAGCTTCAATTTCTCCATCAGTAAAATGGAAGAATAATAGAATAACATGTACCACAGTAAGGAGATTATTAGTATTAGATAATGCACGGAAAGTCACTTAGCCTGGTATATCAAAATTGCTCAGCATTTTTTAATTCCATGGTAATTAAAAACAGCTATATTATTCAAAAATAAACATGCAATGTATACCTCAAAGGCAGGCAATAACACTTCCTTTTCAAGAGATGAAGCCAAACTGTTTGGAACCAGTTTTAAAGGAAAATTCTAAGAGAATCCCAGGAATTCCAAAGTAAAGGAGGACTTCCACAAAGGAAAGCAGGAGACGGAGTCGTGAGGCGTTCAGTCTGAGACCGCTGAACTCCACCTTTAATCAGTTTCCTCAAGGGGTCTGCCAATGGAGCTCTTCTAACTACTCACCCTCAGGCCAAGAGGCTTCCTAGTTTATTCCTGAGCAAGGATGCCTCAGCTCCCAGTTCTGCCCACCAGCAGGGCCTTGTGTACCCACTGCAGCCAGGCAGCCCAGGCTGGAGAGGACAAAACCAGAGCTAATGCCACCTGCCTAACCTTGGAAAACCTGCCTTACAGAGAAGCAAATACTTGAAATATGACACCTGGGGAACTGGCAATACAAGGAGGCTGTTCTGCATTCGCTGCATGATTAACAGCTTCAGCAAGACTACTTTTTCTAACAGGAAGAAGAGAGCTTTGGGAGTGAACTCCAGGTCTGATAGAATATGGTTCTACAGGGTTTGCAACAAAGCTGTTTTAAGGTTATCAGTTTGTTATCATTAGAAGACAATCCTGTCAAAAAGAACAACCAACCAACCCAATCATTCATCCAAGATTCTATTTGCATGAATAAGTGATTAATATTCAAATTCATAATGGGTTCCTACTATGTGTTAAGAGCAATACTAGGTGCTTTAATGCATACTTATTAATAACACACTTGTTATATAAGTTACAAATGTGTTTGTCCAAAGTAACAGAAAATTTAACCACAGGGGTGAATATGGGATTAGTCTTCTTCCATAAAAGAAGACCAGAGGCAGGCATGCAAGCAGTCCAGGGCTGGCACAGCTGCCACCCTTAGAAATCTAGGTTCTTCCTATTTTTCTGCTGTTCTATTCAGTGCATGCTGGCTTTGTTCTCTTTTTGTTCACCTCCTATTACAATATGGCTGCTGTACCTCCAGGCTTTACCTCTAAGTTCCAGGCGGGAAGGAAAAGAAAAAAAAAGAAAGCAGGAAGGGGTACAGGGTAAACAGGGCAGGCCAACTTAATTTGTCCCTTTTTCTGTGGAAAAACCAGGACCTTCCTGGAAACCCTACCCAGAGATCTTCTGCTTACTTCTCACTGGCCAGAACCATGTGCTACGCAACTGTTGCTTGGTAGTGACTGGGGGAAAAGGGATTTTTGGATAGAGATGACGTTAGCAACCCAAAGCATAGTACCTACATTTGGTTCATCTCAATATTTACCAAGAATCCACTATGTGCCAGGCTTCCTATTAGCTGTTCTGGAGACAAAGATGGATAAGATACATCTTTGTACCTCAAGAAGTTTATAGTCTAGGTGGGAGACCTTCATGCATACAAGAAATAATGATAATTCAATAAAATTATTACTATGAAGTTTGTACAAGAGGCAGTGGGGGTCAGAGTGGAAGGAATCTCAGCTGTGAAGAAAAATATTTATTTTTAAATCTCCATTTTAAAAATATATCTTCCCCAAATTAGGCAGAGAAACAAGGTCATGGCCCTCTCAAATGTATGTCCTAAGTCAGGTCATTACCCTTTTAGATGAAGGAAAGTAGCCCAGGTTTGGAGCAAATACAACAAGTGCGGCAAGCTAAGTCACTTTAGTCATGTCTGACTCTCTGTGACCCTATGAATTGTAGACCTCCAGGCTCCTCTGTCATGGGATTCTTGAGGCAAGAATACTGGAGTAGGTTGCCATGGCCTCCTTCAGGGGATCTTCCCAACCCAGGGATCGAACCCAAGTCTCCTATATTATAGGCAGATTTTTTTTTTTACCACTGAGCCACTGTGGAAGCCCAATACAATGGGTATTGCTCCCTTAAAAGAAAATGTAATGCCATCCAAAGATTTCAGAGAGCAGTTTCAGGGGCTTCGAACTGGGTGGCTGCAACTGTGGCTTCTACAGTGAGTTGAGGATTGTTTGGGGATGGGGCACTGCAGCAGAAATTGTTAACGAAGTATTTAACACCTGTGCTGGAACTAACAGCTGCACGGAAAGTCACAGCCAGCCCGCAGGAGCAGTGAATACAATCTAGAAGGAAACTTTCTCAGACTAGCAAAAGGTAATAACAGTCTAGGAAGTAATATGCCGTGACCTTTGTACACAGACATTTTATTCTGGCCGCTTGAGGGTACTAAATGACATATTTTGCTTCCTACAAGAAGAAAGGAGATGGGTTAATTTCCTATTGACCAAACCTGTGCTTCTCAACCTTGGCAGTAAATTGAAACCACCAGCTGCTGCTGCTGCTAAGTCGCTTCAGTCGTGTCCGACTCTGTGCGACCCATAGACAGCCTCCTACCAGGCTCCTCTGTCCCTGGGATTCTCCAGGCAAGAACACTGGAGTGGGTTGTCATTTCCTTCTCCAATGCATGAAAGTGAAAAGTGAAAGTGAAGTCTCTCAGTCGTGTCCGACTCTTATCAACCTCATGGATTGCAGCCTACCAGGCTCCTCCATCCATGGGATTTTCCAGGCAAGAGCACTGCAGTGGGCTGCCATTGCCTTCTCCGGAAACCACCAGAGGAACTTTCAAAAGCACAGAGATCTGGGTCCCACCCCTGAGGAGTCTGATGTGCCTGATCTCGGGTGTGGCCCCAGGCATCAGGTTTTCTAACCCTGATCCTCCACCCTGAGTGAACTCTTGCAAACCCAGATTAAGAACTGCTGCTTTTTTTTTACATTGAAATATAGTTGATGTACAATAGTATATGTTACAGGTGTCCAATATAGTGAATCATAATTTTTAAAGGTTATACTCCATTTAGAGGTATTATAAAATATCAGCTATATTCCCCGTGTTGTACAATACATCCTTGTAGCTTATTTAATATCTAATAGTTGTACCTCTTAAGTCCCTCCCCCTATATCGCCCTTCCCCACTTTCCTCTTCCCACTGGTAACCACTAGTTTGTTCTCTGTATCTGTGAGTCTGCTGCTTTTTTGTTATACTCACTAGTTTGTTGTATTTTTTCGATTCCACATATAAGTGATATCATCCAATATGAGTCTTTCTCTGTGCGACCTATTTCACCGCTTTAAGATACTATTTCCCACACTTCCCAGGTCTCTCCCTTGGAGTTTTGGACTCTATGGGTCTGGGATGGGTCTGGGAATCTGCATATTTGCCAGATACCTTGTGTGACTGGTCTGGTCAAAAAGGCTGGCAACAATGAGTATTTCTCAGACAGTGTTTCCAGCCCTACATGCGGACATACTTAGGATGCTTCAAAAAATGCAGATTCCTAGCCTCTGTTGAGGCTGAATTGTTCCAATGCTGAATTGAAACGCAAACTTCCCAGGTGCTTCTGATGCCCTCTGCCCTTTGAGAACCACTGGCCTGAATAAACAAGCACAGACTTAAAGCAAACACCAACACACGTGCAGGAAGCCACCTGGGCTTGGTGTGTACCTTTCATCTTACCTGGTGGGTTCCAGGATCCAGGAGCCACCTTGCTGGTGGCAGCAACTAGAGGAAGAAGGATGAAGAAAAGCTAGTTCTAGGGCAGCTCCAGAACCCCCAACCCCAAGGGTAGAGATTTACAACAAATCTCCACCCTTGGCCAACTTAATAAAGTGAAACTGTGTCTGTCACAGACTGTAAAATTGAGGCTAATAGAAAAACCACTGTATTTGTTCCCTTCCTTTTATTTATATTTAAATTTAAAATTTTTATTTTTAATTAATTTTGATTGGAGTAGAGTTGCTTTACAGTGTTGTGTTAGTTTCTATTGTTAAGCAAAATGAATCAGCTATACACATACATATATCCTCTCTTTTCTGGATTTCCTTCCCATTTAGGTCACCACAGCACATTAAGAAGAGTTCCCTGGGCTATACAGTAGGTTCTCACAGGGCATCCATTTTATACATAGTACCAATAGTGTATATATGTCAATCCCAATCACTGAAGCGTTTTAGCATCCACCCACATCAATCCCAATCTTCCAATTCCTCCCACACCACCTCTCCCCCTTGGCATCCAGACATTTACTCTCTATATCTGTATCTCTAGTCCTGCTTTGCAAATCAGGCTTCCCAGGTAGCTCAGTGGTAAAGAATCCACCTGCCAATGCAGGAGATGCAAAAGATGTGGGTTTGATCCCTGGGTTGGGAAGATTCCCCCGGAGGAGGAAATGGCAAACCACTCCAGTATTCTTACGTGGATAATCTCACGGACAGAGGAGCCTGGCGGGCTACAGTCCATAGGGTCGCAAAGAGCTGCACACTACTGAGCACACACACACATACATTTTTCTAAATTCCACATATATGCATTAATATATATTTGTTTTTCTGACTTCACTCTGCATAACACTCTATAGTGAAATGAAGTTGCCCAGTCGTGTCTGACTCTTTGCCAGCCCATGGACTGTAGCCTGCCAGGCTTCTCCATCCATGGGATTTTCCAGGCTAGAGTACTGGAGTGGGTTGCTATCTCCAGGGGATCTTCCTGATCCAGGGATTGAACCTGGGTCTCCCGCACTGTAGGCAGACGCGTTACCCTCTGAGCCACCAGGGAAGTCCCGTAACACTCTATAGGTGGATCCATATCTCTGCAAATAACCCAATTTCATTGCTTTTTCTGGCTAAGTACTATTCCACTGTACCACATCTCCTTTATCCTTTGTGTTATACTTTGTTGATGGATGTTTAGGTTGCTTCCACATCCTGGCTATTGGAAACAGTGCTGCAGCGAACACGGAGGTGCAAGTGTCTGTTTGAATTATGGTTTTCTCTGGGTATAGGCCTAGTAGAGGGATTGCTGGGTCATATGGTGGTTCTTGCTCCCTCTGTTTTAAAGTTTTAAAGCATATGGTTGCACATTGTTTGGACCTGCACTGCCCAATAGAGCTGGACTGTGAGTCAGAAATGAGTGCTATGTGTTTAAATGCTCTAGTAGCCCAATGAAAAAGGTGAAATAATACAAGTGAAATTCATTTTAGCATAGTTGACCTCAATATATCCAAACTGTTGTCCTTTCAACATATAACCAACATAAAAATGATTCATGAGATATTTCACACCCTTCTTTCATAGTATGTCTTCAGACTCGTGTATTTTACATGTACAGCTCATTTTCTCTGGACCAGCCACAGTGCAAATGTTGTGTGATCACAGGTCCCCGTGGTTGGTGGCTGAGACCCAGTACTTGCTTCCCTGCCCATGCACCTTCTGTGTTGTGATGGGTGCAGGTGGAGCAGGCTCAGAGGCAAGCATCAGGACACAAAGACATGCAGAATGGTCCCTATGTGGATAATTATATTCATTGGCATTTCCTCCTGCCCTTTCTCCACCTCCTGAAGGAGGCTCTATGGGCCCCACTCCCTCCCACCCAACTCCCACACTCCCCGCCCCCTGCTGCTTGGAAATGGCCACTGTGACTGCAGCAAAGCCTCCTCAGAGACTCAAAGAACGTTAATCAGTTTCACAGCTGGAGGCAAAGTGATCTAGTGCAGCAATTCCTCCATTAAGGGGCTTTCTCTTGGCCTTTCCATTAGGGAAGGACTTCTGCATAAAGTGAAATGTGCTTTGTCTTCACCAGGGCAGACAAAGGATGAAATCAAAAGAGCCATAACCTTGCTACCAGCTGGGCTACCGGGAGAGGCAACAGGGAAGGCAGTTCTCTCTCTGCTTCCATCTGGCTCATGGCTCTGAAAAGTGGTAGCAGCTTCTGTCAGATGCCTGCCGGTCCCACTGGATGGGACTTTTAAGATGCCTTGAGCAGCATTCTATTTCCTGACGAGGGAAGGAACTGAGGCCCTTGCCAGGGCCAGGTAATGCCAGTCAGAATGAAGGGATCCTGCTCATCCCCTTCTACCCCTTTCAGGCAAATCGTCCTTGGTGTCCTGCTCCTTTCTTTCCTGAGTGATAGCACCCTTCCTGTTCCCCAGGGACGTCCATCCCCACAACAGGTGCCCTCACACATACATCCCATTCACTGCCCCCCAGGCATCTGCCTAACTCAGAAGTCACCACCAGAAGTGTTTGCAAAATGCTTTACACCCCAGGTTCTTGTGAGACTGCTCAAGAAAGGAAAAAGCAGTGCTATTGGATAATTCCTTGGAGAAGGCAATGGCACCCCACTCCAGTACTCTTGCCTGGAAAATCCCAGGGACGGGGGAGCCTGGTGGGCTGCCGTCTATGGGGTCGCACAGAGTCAGTCACAACTGAAGTGACTTAGCAATAGCAATAGCAATTGGATAATTCCTACTCCAAATACACCACCACTGATGACTATTCAGACATCAGGAGAGATACTTCCTTGAAGAGAAGGGGATTGTTGTCCTTATGATTAGTGAAGCCTGAATCAAAGAACAGGACCCAAGGCTGATTAGGGAAAAAGACTGACAGAAGAAAGGAAGGTTTGCAGCTTCCTCAGTAAAGGATGGTATATCTATAGCATTTTGCATTTATACACGTGGCTCACCTTAAAAACAAATACTTGTCTATAACCCACCTAGCTCACCCTCCTGATAATACCTACACAAGCTGAGTCCAGCTGAGTTAAGGGCTTGAACTGGGCTTTTTTTTTTTTTTTTATGGTAGTTGTTCTTTTCTCCTAGGTACCCTTCCCTCTCACTTGCATCCGCCACCTCCCACCTCTGAGCCGGTTTGGGGAGGAAGGGGGAGGAATGGGGCTTTTATAAAATATTCAGCTTACACTGAAAAATAATTGGACTGTGATGTCGTATTTACAACTTGCCCCAGCCCAGTAGGAAGAGGCTGCTCTGTCTGGACCTTCTGGGTGGGCTTGGAGGCATGCTCTCAGTGGCTGGTGAAGTTACTGGCGCTCTTCGGACTTGGAAGGAATCAGAGTCCTGCTTTCCCTCTGGAAACCTGGCCCCTGGAAACTGCCTGCTGTGTTCCTATGAGTTGGAAGGCTGAATTCTTGTTGCTTGATTCCACCGCAGGCCTGGAAGCAACCGAGGGCTGCAAACCAGCACAGGTTGAATCATTATTCACCCATGACGTCAACTGCAGCGGGGTGAGGGGGGAGCCAGCCCGGAGGTGGCGCATCCTCCCAGGGGAGCCTGACATTTCAGGAAACTGGGCCAGCTCTCTCACATCCTCCTTCCTCCTCAAACTGGTGGCACAATAAAGGATGAATGGGGCAGGAAACTCGCTCAACGTCCTCCACCCTGAAGCTCTGTGTCCATGAGCAAAACGCTGCTGCCAAGGGGCTGCAAATAGAGAAACCTGGGGT
>NW_011494734.1:1428317-1501582 GCF_000754665.1 Bison bison bison
TGCAGGGAGGCTAGAGAGCTTGTCTGACAAGCGTTGGTTCACCGAATTGATCTGATTACTCAGGACTTTTCTTAGCCAGTGCTGGAGCAGAGAGGGGCTGCCACTGCCTTTCATTCTATTTAATTTCTGTTTTCCAAGAATGAATATCAAGGGAGCAGCTTTGATTAAACAAGCCTTTAAAAAGGGGAGAGAATGCCAGGTTTTACAGAAAGCTTTGCTGAGTCGCTGGCAAATGGCCACATGACACAATATTTTTAGTCTGTGGATATCATCTCCTTTCTAAGTACAAAACTGCTATTCCCATTAACACAAGCTTGTAAGTTCAGGGATAAAGGAAATTAGCCTGGATCTAAAAGAAAAAAAAATCAGGATTCCAGGAAATCAGCCTCTTAATAAAAATTTAAAAGAAATTCCCCACATTCTGGCAAGATTTTTGTTATTGTTGTCTTTTTGTTTTGTTAAGATTCTTTAAGGTGGGAATGATGGGAAAAGGCTAGAATAAAGTCCCAATATTTAACCAATATTTATTGAGCATCTACTAGGTATTAGGCACAGGGATAGAGCAGTGAATAAAATGAAGCCCTTTCCCTCGTGGATCCCACATTCTAACTGGACAATAGTAGTTAGCATACATGGAGGGCTTATCATGGCTGGGCACTGTTCTAGAACTTTGCGTGATCACTCCATGGGGCATGTCTTAGTATTCCTCTTTGTTGCACAAGCTCTCACAACTGGAAAGTGGTAGAACCAGGATTCAGATTCAGTAGTCTGGCTCCAGTCTGGATCCAGAGCCACTTCATGACTCAAAGGCTCCGACCTGTGACTCACGTTCCAGACGGATCTAAGAGTCTTTTCTCTGTGTCCCATCATATCCTACATTTATCTCTCCTAGAGCGCCTGGTCCAAATATTCTTTGTATGTTCCTTTGGTTGACCATCATCTTCAGCAGAGCAGGGCTGTCTGTCATCTCCATATCCCAAGACTTCGACTGTCTGGAAAACAACCAGATCTGGGGACCTATCTCCTAGAGCATTTTAAAACACATGCGAAAAGGCCAACCAATTCAGGTGCATGTACTAAATGCCTTGCCAGGCTCTGAACCCTACATTCTAGCACCTTCAACTTGGACCTCTGATATATGGATATGTGAGGATTCTCTGCAGGAAAGGCTCTGCTCACAGAGCCAGAACTGCTCCACATGCTGCCAGCTGCAAGCCCCATCAGTCAATCCGTGGGGGGCTTGGGATAAGTATCACATCTCTGAGTGCTGCCAAGGTGTTCATACAATTTGGAGAGGGAGTGTGGTAGGAACTGAGAGAAGGGCAGTCCTTGGCGTTGCCCAAATATTTCCTCTTAACAATGGGTTGGAAGCACTTAAGTAACCAGCAAGGAAGACTTCGTAAAACAAGCTGTTACAGTAGAATGTATCATCATTAACCAACCAGGCTGTAAAATAAGACAAGAATACGGGCAAATGCTCAAGCTCTAAATCAAAAGAACAAAATATTATGATTTTGACTAGAACATCATCTCAATTTTTTTTGTAGAGTGTATGTTTACATAGAAAAGAACAGAAGGCTAGTCATGAAAATGATGAGATTTTATAGGTGATTAATATTTTCTTTTTTAAACTTTTCTGTCTTTCCCAATTTTTGTGTTAAAAATATGTTCATTACAGCTAGAAAATGTTATTAAATAATAAACAGAAAGTAAGCACTTAAAAATGGTTTTAGAATCTTATATTGGCCCCAAAGGAGAGCTTTCATCTCTTTTCTGTGCATTCTCTCTTCTCTATGGGGAGCTCAGCTGCGATCACAACACAGAAAATCACTGGGTTGGAAAGCTTGGCTAGCGTTTCCTTTGATTCTAGACTTCAGGGGCTGTGACTCTGGTCACAAAACCTTCACTTCTGATCTGATCAGGGATCGTCCCTCATCCTAGTTGCAAATAATGACACCTTCTACCCTTAAAGCCTTTTGGAATAAATGGCTATAAATATGCAAGCCTCACATGTTGCTGCAGCCCTCTTCATTATACTGTGTGCATTTGATTTAATCCTCCCCATAACATGTGTTGGTGGTCTCATCCCTAAACTACAGGCAAGGAATGGAATTGTCCCAGGTCCTGAGGTGAGATCCAGAACTTGGACTCAGCTCTTCTGATCCACGGCCTTCACCCAACTCTTGACTTCATCACGGGAGCAAGGAAGGGACTCCATGATCCTGATGAGCACCCATGGATGGACAGGGTGGGCCTCCTATGGACTGGCCCTTAGTGGGATGAACAAATAAGCCTGTGTCCCTTTCAGAGCAAGTGATGCTGTGCAGCAGGGCCCACAAGAGAGCTGGGCTGAGTACTGGGAACCAAGGAGGACAGGCTCTCAACTCCCCAACTTGCACAAAGACTTGACCAGTTGCCACAGCTCTGCAATCTAATGTTAAAGAGTCCAAGCTAGCTTCTAACTTTGACGCCAGTACCTGCTAAGGTTATTTTCTCTTGCACTTGTCTCTTCCCTTTTCTCTGCCATTATTTCAATGAACAATGCTTGTGAACATTTTCATACCACATCATGTCCCAAGTTCTTTTAAGGGAAGAGACTGAATCATATTTGCTTTGTTATTGTTTTTCAGTTGCTAAGTCATGTCTGACTCTTTGTAACCCCATGGACTGCAGAATGCCAGGCTCCACTGTCCTGTACTATCTCCTGGAGTCTGCTCAAATTCATGTCCATTGACTGGGTGATGCTATCTAACCATCTCATTCTCTGTCATCCCCTCTTCTCCTTTTGCCTGAAATCTTCCCCAGCATCAAGGTCTTCTCCAATGAATCAGCTCTTCACATCAGGTAGCCAAAGTATTGGAGCTTCAGCATCAGTCCTTCCAATGAATATTAGGGTTGATTTCCTTTAGGATTGTCCTATTTCCTAATACATGGGAGCTGTGTTGAAACAGTGTTGATTAAAGCCAAGACATTGAATAAAAGCCAGAAGTGAGAATATTGTGGTTGGGATAAGGATGCTGGACTCAGAAGCAGGGGGCTGTTTATGTGCATTGTCTGTAATTGAAGTAGGATCCAGTGGCCAGCTTGTCAGGGTACTACAGATCAGGATCAAAGACTCAGACCAACTGATTCAGAGTTTTCTTGAATCAAGAACCATTAAGCCAGAGAACTGCCCATTCGGGCCTTCATTCTGTTGCATCAAAAAGGTTCTACAGGCCATGAATATAAAATGTGAAGTGAACAATCTCACTTCCTGGGGAAAGCTGCATAGGTGTGCTTAGTTATGCTTTTTCCCTGGTTTTTTTTTTTAGTATCTCCTGATTTCCCCTTCAAAGAATTTCAGAATGTCTGCTAACGGGACTCTCTTCTCCACAACAGAATTTGACTTTGAAGCAGGACACAGCAGGTAGCCTTTGCCAATGACCTTACTTGAAGTACCTTTTATCTGAGGGTCCAAGAGCAGGCCTGGTACAGCCAGGAAGGCCCTGAGTGTTTTGTGGCCTTGCTGCCAGGTTCAGAGGGTAGTGAGCTCCAAAGAGGGATCAGGAACAAGGCCATCATCCAGAAGGCCTCCTTCCCTGTCCAAAAATCCTACTCTCTGGACCACAGGGATGCAGGTGTGGGAGAGGGTCCCTGGGGCATCTGGAGGATTGTCTTGGATGCCCTTCTGGCTCCAGGGAGGCAACCATCGGAGCTGTCCACTGACATTAGAGCAAAACGGTAGAGGCAAGCAGGCCTCTGAGGAAGGAGGTGAGGAGAGGCCAGGGTTCAAGGATGCAAACACAGAGGTCTTGGGGTTTGGCTCTGGGCTCTGCACCAGGTGTGAAAAGCAGGGCAGTTACTTCATCTGCGGCAGCCTTGGTTTCTTCATGTAGGTGTAGAGGCACTTTGCCGGGATGTCATGAAGAAGGATGAGGACAGACTGTGCAACGTGGACAGCGTGAGATGGGGCCACGGACAGTAACTGTAGGATGAGGAATGCAAGGGTCTTAGAGATGAGCGAAGAAGGTCTAACTCTGCAGGGGCATCTGGAGAGGGGGTGGCCAGAAAGGGGAAAGACACTTCCCCCACTCCCTCCACCTCATTTGTGGTAGTGTCAGCAAAGCTTGACTCCCTGCCTGACTTGGGCTGTTTCCTGACAGTTATCATCTCATCGTGGAAGTGAGAGATAGTCAAGGACTCGGAGCATCCACGGAGCTGCACGTGAACATCGTGAACATCAATGATGAGATCCCACGCTTCACCAAGTAGGCCTCGGGGCATGGGGAGGGGCCTCAAGTGGCCAAGTCTCTTCAGACTCATTTCATCCCCGGTGGAGGGCTGCCCCTTGCCCTGCCTGGAGGAGAGGGAAAAGGAGAGGGAAGAGGCTCCAGACCATCAGGGTCCTTTACCTGGGCCTCTGGACTCCCACCTTCCACCTCAGTTCCCCTGCCTCCACAGCCTGAAGACATGTGCACCATGGGATTTTGAGGATGTTGGGGAGGGGGTGGGGGCCACACACCCTGGCTTTGTGCAAGGCCTGCCAATGGGCACGTGTAGAAGGTAAATATGAGGTACTCATAGGATAAAGCACTCACCGTTAGTAAGAGCACAACCCTAGAGAATGTCATTAGTCCAGACACTTTTCTTCCTCTTGGGATATCATTTTCCACTCTTGGGATATCATTGTCTCTGACTGAGGGAAGTGCTGTTTTGATGATGCCTAAGGGATCTGCTCACTGCTGGGTGCTCTGAGTTTCTTCCTGCTGTGGTGGATCCAGGACCTGTGTCTGGCAGCTCCTCCACCCAGCTGACATGAGGAATTGAATCTGGTGGAGACAGCCTGTGGGAGTGTGCCCGGCAGTAGCGTAGGCACAAAAGGGAGACCAGAGCCTGTCACCCATAGGAGGATTTAGGAGAGGGAGGTGGGATTCTGAGCTAACATATGACTCTGCAAACAGCCTGACTTACTGGTTACAAAATTCTGCCTGCCCCAGTTTCTGAGCCAGGCTCAAAAACCACCATAAGGAAACTGGCAAAATGCTCTGCCTCAGTTCACTGTATTCATGGAATAAATTCAGCTCAGGAGATCCCACCAACAAAAAGCCACTGGGCCCCAGAACTATGTAGAATGCTTGCAAAGTATTCTGAGATTGAGGTATTAAAGCCACTCACAGGCTAACAGTGCCTTTTGGCAAAACACATCACAGTTGTGAAACTTCTGGATATTATCACAGTCTATAGCCAGATGCTGGGTGTCAATGTGAAGGGAACAGCAGCAGAGATACTCCCATGAAATACTTCCCATCCATGCCTGTTGCCAGGTTAAGCTCAGAAGGATGACTCAGTACATTCCTGCTGACAGGCTTCTGCAGGAGCACAGTACAGGCAGCTTATAAACAGTTGTGACATCCCAGCCTGGATTCGGACTCAAGTATTGACCAACATGGCAATGTGGATTCATCAGTGATCCCCAGAGGAAGGTGATGGTGGTGGGGCTGGAGCTGACACGTTCTGTGATCCCCTTCCCAGTCTATGAGGTGGGAAAGCAGACTATCAAGTTCACCCACGGGACAGAACTTGTAGGACATCTGGTTTGAACTATGTCTTTCAAAATAAAGCAGTTCGCCTCTGCGCAAAGAGAACATGACCTTGGCTGTTTGGTGAGGCCCCCAGAGATGGCTCTGGAACTCTGGTTCTTACTTTCAGTTTGAGAGATGAACCTGTTAGGCTCCATCCCAGACAGGAAGCATGAACTATGTGACTGTCTAAACATTTTTTTTAAAAAATAGTCGACTTTCTTTCAGAGTATTCCCCTGGATGTTGGTAGGGATGGGTCTGCAAGAGCTTGTGGTCTAGAAGGACTTGTGATCTAGAAGGGGGCAGGGTGGCTGCTCACTTAGAGCCAACCTAGTCCCTCAGCCATCTGCTCCTTCAACAGGTTTGCTCAGTTTCAAACTAGATACTGTCTTTGAGGGTTTCCTGGTTCCCTTGAACCATGATACTTCTTTTCCCCCAAATCAGTGCTTGGACTAAACATTTGTTGTTGTTCAGTCGCTCAGTCATGTCTGACTCTGCAACTCCATGGACTGTAGCACACCAGGCTTCCCTGTCCCTCACCGTCTCCCTGAGTTTACTCAAACTCATGTCCATTCAGTTGATGATGCCATCTAACCATCTCGTCCTTTGCCGCCCACTTCTCCTCCTACCCTCAATCTGTCCCAGCATCAGGCTCTTTTCCAATGAGTCAGCTCTTCACCTTAGGTGGTCAAAGTGTTGGAGCTTCAGCTTCAGCAGCAGTCCTTCCAATGAATGTTCAGGGTTGATTTCCTTTAGGATTGACTGGTTTGATCTCCTTGCAGTCCTAGGGACTTTCAAGAGTCTTCTTCAGCACCACAGTTCAAAGGCATCAGTTCTTTGGTGCTGAGCTTTCTTTATGGTTCAACTCTTATATCCATTCATGACTAATGGAAACTTGAGACTAAACATAAGTTATTTAGTTCAGTATTAACACAATTAATTTCTCAAATGGACTTGAGTAGACTGAGTTTGAGTATGAAGTAGAAATGCAAAATGGGGAAGCAACTCTCCTCTCTTGACTGTTTGTTAAGGTTCTGCAATGAACACAATCAATGCAAGTACTATTTCTGTTGTTGAAAATGTCTCACCATTGTACTGCTGGATGGTGACAAATGTCTCAGTGTTTCCTGGACTCGCAACATGCACTCCAGGATGCTGCCATTATGAAAGCTGGGCAGCTGAGTATAAGAGTACCTGACTTACATTCACCAGCTACATCAAAGGCAGAGTGCTCTATATTTTTGCAGAGATCCTTGTTTTAGAGTCGGGCAGGGGTGGTCTTTCTATTTTTTGCCCACCCCTTTTGCATTCACTCACAGTCCTTTCAACCTGGTGCCAGATAGTGTAGACACAATTCAGAGGCTTAAAAGACACCATCTCAGGTCATCCCGGATTCACAACCTTTCCCCTGAGTGTGGCCATGGGCCCAGGCTCTGGTGAGCCAGTGTCATGGAGAGAAGAGTATGGGGAGTGGTAATATCAGAGCTTCCCCTATCAGGGAACTGCCAGGGTCCTGGTTTTAGTGCATTTAGCAGATCTCTACTGTGGTCTCAGGGTGACACTTCTAAGTTAAGTGATATTTTATACACACTTGGGCCTTGGATCCTCAAACCAAATAAACCACAGATTTTATCTTCTGCCAGGCTCAGTATCAAGTCAGCCAAGGAAAGGATGTTATATCTGGGTAACTGTATCTTCACTAATAGCCTGATCAGTCTTCCTCATGGGACCTGAGTTCCTGGAGCACCCAGCATGGACTAGATGAGCCCACAGAACAGGGTCTTAAACAGCTGCACTCCTGACATGTCAAGAAGGATACTTTCTGTGGTGGGGCTGTTCTGGGTATCACAGGTTGTTAAGCAGCATCCCTAGTCTCTACTCACTACATGCCAATAGCAGCCGTTCCTCTAGTTGTGACAAGCAACAGAATCACCTACAGCTGAGAACCACTGTCTTAGGGAAAAAAAAAAAAAGGAGTCTGGGAGGAAGGGGATTTCCTGTCTGTTCTATGAGAGGCTGGGAACCTGTGGCTTTTACCTCTAGTGATCCCTTACAATGCATCTGTTCTAAGTTGCTTCAGTTGTATCCAACTCTTTGCAACCCTATGGACTGTAGCCTGCCAGGCTCCTCTTTCCATAGGATTCTCCAGCAAGAATTCTGGAGTGGGTTGCCATGCCCTCCTCCAGGGGATCTTCCTGACCCAGGGATCGAACCCACCACCCTTATGTCTCCTGCACTGGCAAGCAGGTTCTTTACCCCTAGCACCACTGGGAAGCCCAATTCCTTGCACAGGTAGTCTTTCTCAAACTTTAAAGTGCATACACATTTCCTGGGTATCTTTGAAAATGTGGATCCTAATTCAGTGGTCTGGAGGGGCTAGAGGTCTGTCTGCAGACGCCGCATCCTCAGGAAGCTGGTTAGAAAGGCAGGGACCACATTTGGGGTAGCAAGGGTGAGGCTGTGAAGGTAGCATGGTTGTCTTAGCAACCTCTTTGTTGGAAGTTAACAGAACCCCCTCAATGTAGCATCCTCCTCAAACAACCCTACATGTTAGACACAGGGGCTCTCACACAGTAGAATAAGGACTTAGTGCAGCCTGAGAAGCCAGAGCCAAATCCCTTTCCCCTCTGTCTCTGCTGTTGGTTCCTGCCACCCCTGCTTCCCTGGCCACACCAACTTTGTCCATCCCTGGACCCCAGTGGGTGGCACAGTTTCCCTGAGAATGAGCTGTGTCCAGCTTCTGTGGGACCACCAGTGTTGAGAGGTCCAGAGCCCTGGGGTGGCCTCTTGGCCTGAACAAGATTACTGCCCCAACAGTGGAGTGAGCCTTCAGGGGGTCACCCCACAAGTGAAGGCAGGCCCAGGATCTGGGGAGAAGCCTGGCCTGGGAGGGCCTGCCTCTGACTCCCCCAGAGGTCCCCTCCCCTTTCTCCTCCCTCTGGCCCTGCAGATGATGGCATGAAACCACAGAGGCATTCTGAGCTCATGAAAGGAATTCAATACTTTAGATACGGGCTATAGTATTCCCCTCTTAGAGAAGCTCCCGCGTGGGAAAACCCAAATTTAGGAGACCAGGAAACTAGAGATGACTATTTGCCCCACAGAAGTGATTTTTCCTCCACAAAAGGACTTTCTGCAGAGTTATTTTAAACAATAAGCCTCCCTTGGCACATGCAAAATTACTCAATTACCGAGTTGTGCAGTTAACACTTCAAACCTATCTGTCTTGTTGCAAGGCAGTGGAAGTCTGAGGAAGGTGGGTAAGTTGGTAATTTGGGGTTACCTTGTAAGAAGTCATCCTTGGAGGGCAGTGTGCTGACCTTGGCTTCTGGCGGGGGGCTCATGTCTCCCTTCAGAGAACTGACCTCATGGTTAACACAACTTGGACAAGCATACATGTTCTGTGCGTGAATTCTGCCTCCTCGGCCAAAAAAAAAAAAGAACTAAAAAGTGAGCAGAGGCACTAGAACAGAGAAGGTTCACAATTTATTGTGAACCTCTAGCAGCAGCTATGGGATGGGTGTCAGAAAACCATAGCTTTGGATATTACGTCCAGAGGGGTTTTCAAAAGAATTTAGGGGACTTCTGCACACATATTGGGAGAAGAGAAGACAGCTGGACAGGCCAACGATCCTTATTTTAAAAGATGTGATCTGAAATGGCATCAGGCCTGCGTGGAGGCAGGGACTGAAGCCGATATAAATCACTGCCATCACAGCGTGGTGACTTCTTTGCATCCACAGGGACGTGATCTTTGGAAACACAAAAGGCAGTCACCCCTCTTTTTCAGCTGCTGAGTTCTCCCTCCCAAACAACGTTGATGCAATTCCAACAGCTCAGCGCTATATTTAGCTTGAACCAAAATACCCACCTCCCAGACTCCACCCTCCTGTGCCCCTGAAAATTAGCCATGTCTGCTGAAATTCTGTTCCAGCCTGACGCACATGTACACGATTCCTGAGGAGCTGAGTCCAGGAATCATCGTGGCCCATATCACAGCGGAGGACCCTGATGACAGAGGTTTTACCAGCTTCCTTCTCTATAGCATCACTACTGTCAACAGCTATTTCATGATCAATCAGTGTAAGTCAAACACATACATCCTTGTGCATTCTTTAATTCAGCCATTTGGCTTGTTTTACAAATATTTTCTCTTTTGGTCTGAGGCATGCCTTTATATGTATCAGATCAGATCAGATCAGTCGCTCAGTCATGTCCGACTCTTTGCAACCCTATGAATCGCAGCACGCCAGGCCTCCCTGTCCATCACCAACTCCTTATAGACTATTACAAATTATTGGAGTAATAGGTATGTTTTTGTGGCTGCACCTCATGGCTTGCTGGATCTTAGTTCCCTGACCAGGGATTGAACCCAGGCCCTCAGCAGTGAAAGCACAGAGTCCTAAGCACTGGGCCAGCAGGGAATTTCCTATAATGGTGTACTAAAAGCAGCTGGCCTAGGGGTTGGGGGTCACTGAACAGGGTCCTGTGCGACAGCTGTATCACTACTTCCCCTTTGAGGCAGGTGGGTGTCTAGGGGCAAATGAGTTCACTACTGTGAGGGTACCCCGAAGCCTCCTAAACAGAGAACCCAGATCAGCACTGTCCAAAAGAAACAGAATAGAAGTCAGATTTGTAATTTTTAAGTCTCTAGGGGCCACAAAAAGTAGAAACAGGTGAAATTCATTTTAAAAGGGCATTTTATTTAACCCTGAAGCCTCCTAAACAGAGAACCCAGACCAATCAATGTCCAAGACAGGAACTTACATAAGGGTTTTTTGTGTGTTTTTTTTTGTATGTATGTAGAGGATATTTTCTTTGTAAGCCAGTCCTCACATCAAAACGTTCTTTTCCAGTTTACTCCAAGTCTTCATCTGTCTCTGACTCTTCATTTCTCTCCATGTTCTGACCTTTGCTTTCTTAGTGACTGGGGCCATCCAAGTGGCACGCAGAATAGACCGAGATGCAGGCGAATTAAGACAAAATCCCATCATATCTCTGGAGGTTCTGGTGAAGGATAGACCCTCCGGGGGTCAAGAGAATCGCAAGCAGATAACCTTCACTGTGGAAGACATTAATGACAACCCCTCGACATGCACCAAGTTCACCTTCAGGTATTTGCCTTCTGAGACACGTGCAGTCACGTCACCCCTTTTAGGGGCCCTTGACTCCTCTGCTATAGTCTGGCAGGGACTGAAGGATCATGGGCACTGGAGACATGCTCAATAAAATAAGTTGATTTGAACTATCTCTTTCGGTGAGAAATTTTCCTTCCTCACCATTTTTTCTCCTCTCTCTTTCATTTTCTTTCCTCTTTGTATCTCCCTTCTCCATTTCCTTACTCTGTTAAAAAATACTTTTATTTTGCTCTCCTCTACAACACGTTCATCTTCGTTGGTGACAGGCCCACAGGACTTTTCAGACCCTCTCTGGACTCTGCCTTTTCTTTATTTATTCGGACTCATGGCAAGACCGTACTGTGGGTTAGCAGTTATAATAGATAATTCAGACTTAGGACCAGTAACTAGGAGCTCCCAGAGAAGCACGCCATCAGTAATATGAATAAATCAAACCAAGTATTTACTTAAAACAAAGCATCTAATTCACTTTACACAACTTAATTGCCTGTAAACAAAAGGCAGCAGAGAAGAGGGGAAAGGCAGATACAAGTGGGATACAAGTTCTTTTGGATATTTTGACCTGCTTTTTGTCTCACAATCTACTCACCATTATTTTTAAATAAAGTCCCCTGTGATTTTGGGTTAATATGCCTTTTGGAAAACAGTACCATCTTTCTGGGCAGCAGAGGATGAGATGGTTAGATAGCATCACCGACTCAATGGACATGAACTTGGGCAAACTCCAAGAGATAATGAGGGACAGGGAGGCCTGGCGTTCTGTAGTCCATGGGGCTGCAAAGAGTCAGACACGACTGAACAACTGAACAACAACAGCAGCAACCGTCTTTCCACTAACTATTTTGTCTAAATACCACAAGATGAATAGCTCCCCAGATTAGCTTCATTTCTGTGGTTTCTTAATAGCAAGTCTCCCATTTCTTCAGAGTCTGAAGGTGGTCCCTCCTGGAGTTGGGAGGGCAGTGACGCTTGCTGAGGGAGTGTCCTGTGTCTGGAGCAAGGCTGAACACCAGAGCTGGTCTCCCTTTCAGATGTCCCCAGTGAGATAGTCTCACTCTGAGTTTATCTTTGATGGGTTTTGAGGTTCACTTTTAAGCTCTAGGTGACTTTGGACACAGTCCCAATACATAGTGTGGTTGTGCAAAGGACAAAGGACCCTGGACAAAGACTGTCTTGGGTAAGCAATAGAAATACAAACTCCTGTATTATGCTTCTCAAATGTCCCCCTATTTTCCTCATTGGTATACCCAGCATAATGCTAAGAATCAAGTGGGTTTGAGTCTGATATCAAAACAGTTAAACCCTGTTCTAGACGCTATTCGCCTCTTCAAATCCAGCCTCCAGCCTTCCCCACCCTGCTCTGTTCACCAGGAGGCTGACTTCCATGGATATCAACGGCTCCCTTGCCTTGCAGCTTCCAATTGGCTCATGGGAAGCCCTGGAATGAGGGGGGAGATAGAAGTCCGGGTATTTATCCTCCAGATTCCTCCCTCCGGTTAGCTGAATGCGCCCCTTCACCTCCTGAAGGTCTCCGTTCCTATAAGGTGGCCCCCTGCACACAGCACCTTCTGTCCCTGGTTCTGGTTTTAGGAACTACTCCCTCTGGCTCCTCCAGGCCTAGGAGTGGAAAGGGAGGTCCATTCTTCCTAGCCTGAGATACTGCACCATCCTTTGAGGTTTTCATCTACCCTGTGTACACACTGTAATAGTTCTTTTACTAAACCTCCCTGCTGCTGCTAAGTCACTTCAGTCGTGTCCGAGTCTGTGCGACCCCATAGACGGCAGCCCACCAGGCTCCCCTGTCCCTGGGATTCTCCAGGCAAGAACACTGGAGTGGGTTGCCATTTCCTTCTCCAATGCATGAAAGTAAAAAGTGAAAGTGAAGTCTCTCAGTCGTGTCTGGCCCTCAGCGACCCCATGGATTGCAGCCTACCAGGCTCCTCCGTCCATGGGATTTTCCAGGAATACTGGAGTGGGGTGCCATTGCCTTCTCCGACTAAACCTCCCAGAATTATCCTAATTTGCCATCTGCTTCTTGCTGAGGCCCCTATCAAATCAATAATAGCCTTGAACATGTGACAAGTTCTAACCCAACCCCAACAGCAGAATCTGTTTGATGGGTGGAAACAGTTGTCTTAGATAGTTAGGACTGGACTTTCACACCATTTTCTACATAAATCAAACCCACCTCTATTAAGAGAAGTTTGGTCCCTGGAATGCAGTAGAGATGATCCATAAACTTTACACTCTCACTTTCTTGTGAATCTAAATCTATGCTAAGGCTACTGGGTAGCTCCAGTGCATCTTGGGAAATTCTCTTCCTCATGTCCTGCTCTTCTAGACCCTCCTGCTTTCTCCTTTGTTCTCCTGCCCTGAGAGGTGGGGGAAGACGCTTGAAGAGTAAGAACTCTGGGTATCAATGACTGGAGAGGCTGTGCTAGCTCCAGTCTTCCTGGTCAATTTTCTCCCCTCAGTGCATTTCTGATAAGTGTATCCTGTGGCTTCCTGCAGTACAGAGTCCCCTGATGTGTGAGATGGCAGTTTGCAGACTGCATTCCATATTAGCTGGTAAAATCACATTTTGAATATCCTAGACTGTCCAGACAAGCCCACACAGAGTCCTCTTCTTGATAATCTTCTCTCCAAATGAGCCTTGAAGGTCAACACCAGCCAGGAACTGAGCTAACTGTGTTTTTTACTAAAGATAACTCCAAACAAGGTTCCAGAAGGGCTCTGGGCTTTTCCAGCAGGCGTAACCTACAGTCTCTCCTCGAAAGCCAGAGCATGAGGACGGGCAACAAAAGGGCTCCTTCTTCTGCCGTCTTGGAAGTGGAAGTTTTTACTCCCAAACCCCAGCCTCATTTGCACGCTCCGGGGGCTGGGAAACCCTGGACTGCCTCACCCACCATCCTCCCATGCTTGGTATGTTCTCCATTCCCACCACACCAGACCGGAAAAACACTATCAGATCAAAACTGAACCAAACGACAGAACCAGTGTTGCCACAGGCTCTGACAGCCTCACCTCTGAATGTGCATTCCTTCTTCAGGGATCTTGGTGCAGACCCTGCAGTGGGGTTTGGGAACTCAGGTAGAAGAGGGTGGGAGGGCGCCAAGCTGCCCAGGGATCCAAAGAGGCAAGTGGCTTTGTGCCGTGTTTCCCGCCACCCCCGTGGATCCGGGCAGCCCAGAGATAGAAACAGCCCCTGCGGCTTTCCCAGGCTGGTGATGAATGAGCCCATGGCCCCAATGGAGGCATCAAAGGCGCCGTGACAGCCCCACTCTGGTTGTAAATTGTCAGGCGCTTGGCTGAAAGCGCTTGGAAAGCTGTTTGTGAGCCGTAGGCGGAGGAGGTCGACGACTTATAAGGCGGCTGGGCCTGTCACCTCTGCGTGGGGAAGGAACCATGGTCAGATGACTGGGAGTGAGGGCAGCCTGCCTTTGAGGCAGGGAGTGATGAATGAGGGGGAGTGGTGTTCCAAGTCATGCGTTTAGGGGAAAAATACCAAGTGGCAGGAGAGAATGAAAAGAACATGCCAGGTGGCCCTAAGCAACTGAATGTGAAGGCCTTTTTTGGAGGGCGTGAAATGTCTGGCTTCAGGACCCTAGAGTCTTTGCATGATTGCAGCCTCCTGGCTTCTGCAGACTGGTACTCAGAGCTCATATTCTGAACCCTTTAGGGCCTGGAGAGTCACTGATGGAACTTAAAGTAAAATGTACTGTGACTCTTTACACCAACAATAGAGGATACTGCCTAGATGTATCAGCTTTCTGGGATAGGTCTTGAAATTACTCTGAACCAGTCATTCTTCATCTGTAAAATGGGGACAAGAATACAAACCTCTTGGTGATGAGAGGATGAAAGACAGAGTTTTTAAAGTTTGGTAGGATGCATAGAGTTGGTATTTAACAGACAGTATCTGTTCTAAGCATCCAGGACATCATGCAATCAAGATAGGAGCAGAGATGCTGGGACTCCTGTCCGGATGAGATACAGAGGTGATCTTTGCCCATGGTGGCATCATGGAAATGTAGTTACACCTGCAAGAAAGACCACCTTCCCGGAAGCAAACCCAGTTATCTTCAGCAGCCCAAGACCATGCTTGCCGTCAGACTTGGCTCCATGTTTGCTGAGCCAATTTTAGCTGCCATGAAGAGCTAATGTGGAAGGTAGAAAGCAGCATAATTTGGTTGCAGAGAGAAGTGATAGTACAGAGGATCAGAGAATTTAACTCATGTTGATGCTCCGAGAACAAGATGCCAAGACAGGATTAAAGGTGCAAGGCTCTTATTAGTGGAAATGCCTACGGGAGAAGATGGGGACAGAGCTAGGCTAGGCTGCAAGAGCCATCAGATCGCGATGCAAGTCTGACCTGAGTAAAGGAACAAGGGAGGATGCGTGGGTAAGAATGTTCTAGTCAGCTATGCAGTCCATGAACTTGGCTAGGGCAATGGGGAGTCCAGGAGCCAAAGTCAGCTGTCACGGGACAGGAATGAGTCTGCCTAGTATCTCTGTCCTGCCCTGTCATTGGCACATGACCTCACTGCAAATCCAGCAATGGGTTTTAGAGCCCAGCAGCTGGGATCTGCGGTCCATTATGTTCCCTCAGCTGAAAGTCTTCCAGGCACATTCTCATGACAGCCACAATATATTTTTATAAGAAATTCTGCCCAAGGCAAAACACGATTGTGGTAGGTACAGAAAAAAGAAAAGAAAAGAAAGAAAAAGAAACAGCGCTCATACAAATTCCTCTCTGCCTATACACAGGCTGTTTTGCAGTGTGATTTTGCCATTCCTCCCTCTGAAAGATGGGTATCTCCTTCTACTCCTTGAATCTGGACTTAACTAGGTGAATTACTTTGGCCATCAGAATATTCACAAACATGGCACAGAAGGGGCTTGAAAAGTGTTAGCATTGGGACTTGCCCTCACTTGCAACTTTTGGAAGGAGCACTTTCTGAGATCTCCATGAGAAGAGCCCAGCCTAGCCTCCTGGAGGATGAGAGACAATACAAAGCAGAAACCACCCACCTTCCCACCAGAGATGTGAGTGAGGCTTTCCGGGAGCATCAGTCCCCAGCCAGCCATCAGTGACTGGAGAGACCAGCCAAGCAGGACTAGAACCAGAAGCAAATGGATAACCAACAGTGTTGTAAGAAAGAATAAGTGCCCATTGTTTTAAGCCCCTAGGTTTTGGGCTGGTTTGTTTTGTAGCAGAAGCTAACTGACAAGTCCATTTTCCAGAGGGAAAAACTGAAACCTGGAGACACATGAAGACACTCAATGAACTGAAGCCTGGAGGTGTTAACCACACTTCTTTAGAGTCTTCCACTCCAAGCTGGGCTTGACCAGACGGCTCTGAGTTTGGCGGCAGCTTTGCTCATTTGCATGTTATTAATATTTGCCTCGCTCCAGGAGTGAACTGAGATTGGGACTCAGAATTCCACCCTTAATAAGCCTCTATTGAATGAATGATGCTAAGGTGTCAGGAGGACCTTCTATGCCTTTGAAGTCATGAGAACACAAGTAGAGGAATTTCTAATCTTCTAAGCATGGGTGTGGAGGGGTGTAGGGGTATAGGGATCTCCTCCAATCAGATTATCAACTCCTGCAGGCAGGGACAGAATTTATATTTCTCTTATATTCTTCTTCACTCCTATACTAGTCCCATAAGCTACCATTCATTCATTCAACAAGTATTTCCTGAGCATGCCAAGAACAAAGCAGATAAAGATCTTCACCCTTGTGGAGCTTACATTCTTGGAGCCAGGGGTCGGGGGAACGGGACAGGTAATAGACAGGATAAGTAAGTAAACTATATAAGTGTATTGAAAAAAAAAGAAGTGCCGAGCTTTAAACGTAAAGCAGGGAAGGGGAGAGGGAGCAATGGGCAAGGGGTGTTGACATTCTAGATGGGGTAGCCAGGGAGCCTCCTGAAAAGGTGCCATTTGATTCAAGACTAAAGAAAGAGAAACAGCAAGCAGTGTGCACATTTGTGGGAGGAACATTGCACAGTAACTGCAGTGGCCCTGAGGCCAGGGCCCAGGAAGTGTCCAGGAGCATAGGGAGGCCAGGGCAGAAGGACCATGAACAAGAAGAGTTAGTAGATGAGCTCAGACAGGTAAGGGGTAGGGGTGAGTGGTAGGTACACATCATGAAAGATGCTATAGATCGGAGTTAGGGCTTGGAATGAAATAAGGAGCCTTTTGGGATTTAGGAGCAGAGAAGGGGCATGATCTGACGACACTTTTCACAGGCTCCCTCTGGCTGCTGTGCTAAGAATCTTCTGAAAGGAGGCAAGAGCAGAGTGGGGACACCAGTTGGGCGGGTAGTGCCTTAACCACAGACTTGCTTTCAGTTGAAATGAAAGTCAGGCTGTCTAGCCTAAGGCCTATGTTAGAAGGAACACTCAGTCACCATTTGTTGGGGAAAATATTGAATCGTGTCTTTTTGCCAGCATTATGGTGCCTGAGAGAGCAGCCAGGGGGACGTCGCTTCTGGACCTGAACAAGTTCTGCTTTGATGATGACAGCGAAGCACCAAACAACCGATTCAACTTCACCACGCCATCTGGAGTGGGGAGAGGCAGCAGGTTTCTACAGGATCCAGCTGGCTCTGGGAAAATCGTGGTCAGTTAATGGGCATTGCATCATCGAGAGGGCACTGGGGAGGTTGGTCTAACATGCGTAGTGCTCCTGCTGCCCCACTGAGAGAAATTTCCGAGGTAACTTCCTCTCCGACCGACTGTAACTGACAAACTGACAGTGACTCTGTTTTCCCCATTTGTTCTTTATTTTACCCAAGTTGCAGGAATTGTTTGTTATGCATGGTTATGCCCGGGGTGCTAGGGGTTGGATTCTCTCTCGCGTGGCCCGCAGTTGGCCGCCTGTGCGTCTGGTTAGCTGCCTCCACAGTCACCTCTGTTTCCTCTGGGCTCAAGCACTCTTGTTTGTTTCAGGGCTCCTTCCTGGCCATAGTGGTGTGAGCTGAGAGACAGCAGGGCCTGGGGTCATGAGCGTGTCTTGCTAAATTCTACACTGTAGGACCATGGGAGACCCAAAGGAGGATAAGAAAAAAGAGGAGTATCTCCATGGGGGCCAACACAGAAATGGAAGAACATGGGCATGAAAGGCGGGTCTCAGTGAGCTGTGTGAGATCCTTCACAACAAGGTTCCCACCGAACGGTTGTGGGGACAAAGAAGGAGAAAGATAGAAGGACAGGGGAGGTGGGGATCTTAAAGGGAGTGGTCTTGATGGGGGAGGTGGTCTTTGCACCAGAGATAAAGCCTCAGGAAGAACAAGCAGCCCAACAGCCATCATCTCATCTACCCCCTTCTTCACTTCCCATCCTCAAGAGTTATACCAATTTTATTCATCACATCAAATAAAAATAACTTCTATATTTTTCTGTTTAAGAAATTAATACATGTTTACTATACTAGGAAACACAGGAAAGCATTACTATTCAGTAATAAGCACTATTAACATGTTGATATGTTTCCTTCTTGTCTGCTTCCCTGTGCATGAACTTTATATATAGTCTATACATATATCCATAAATATTCTAAATGATGGAAATAGCCCTGCATGTAGGATTCTGTATCACGTTTCTCTTCAATTTACTTGAAGCCTTGAGCCTATGCTGGACAATAGTGCTTGATGAACATCTTTAAACATAGATTCTGTCTCTTGATAAATTCTATCAAATAAGTCCTCTAGTAGTGAGTAAGGGTATGGACATAACTTTTTAAAGCTCCTTCTATGGGCAAAATGCTTTTCAGAAAGGTTTTGCAATTTACATGTACACCAACAGTATATGAAAATGTCAGTTCAATTAAAAGGATTGTTTATTCTGTGTAAACCGATCTGTTTTAATCTAGTTGATTGGTGATCTAGATTATGAAAATCCAAGTAATCTAGCAGCTGGCAATAAATACACCATGATAATTCAGGTACAGGATGTTGCTGCTCCTTACTATAAAAGCAAGTATCATTTTGACTTATTTCATAAAGCATCTTCCTTAAATTGCAGTGACTAAACTGTGCTAGACCATGCTCAGTCCTGGGCTGGGGATGTATTGGTATTCAAAAGGAGACTTCCAACACCCCCAACTCTTGAGAGTCAGACCAGTCTCCTCTTGTTCTTCTCCAAGAACAGTTAATCAGTCTCCAAATCCTTTCTTCTGTGTCACCTACTAAAATCTCAAAGACCTGGTGCCTCCCCCTCCACTGTACCCCAGCCCCACCCTACTAGTACTGCTCTAATGCTACTCCTCCCCTTCTTAGCTGACTTACCATGCTAAGAGTCTTTAAGAGTCTTTCTGCCCACCTTTAGTCTTGCCCATTTCCAATGCACCCATCACATTTCTGACAGTGATTTTCAGGAAACACAAATGTCATCATATTACTTCCTTACTTAAAGCCCCATATCTGTGTCTCCTCATAGTTGTCAAGTTCCCGTTCAAACTCTTTGACCTGGCACAAAGCAATAGAGTGGGTCACATGAATTTTTTTGGTTTCCCAGTGCATATAAAAGTTATATTTACACTATGCTGTAGTGTGTTAAGTGTGCAATAGCTTTACGTCTGAAAAAATACTGTACAGGGGTTTCCCTGGGGGTCAGATGGTTAAGACTCTGCACCTCCAATCCAGGGGGCATGAGTTTGACCCCTAGTTGGGGAACTGAGATCCCATAAGCTGCATGGCACAGCCAAAATAATAATAATAATAAATTTTAAGTAATGAACATACTTTAATTAAAAACACTTTATTGTTTAAAAATGCTAACCATCACCTGAACCTTTAGTGAATGGTAACATCAAAGTCAATTGATCACAGATTACCATAACAATATAATAATGACAAAGAAGTTTGAAATACTGCAAGGAACACCAAAATGTGACACAGAGACACAAAAGTGAGCAAATGCTGTTGGAAAAATAGTGCCATATTTTTCAACTTGCTTGACACAGGGTTGCCACAATCTTCAATTTGCAAAAAATGCAGTTATCTGCAAACTACAATAAAGTGCAACAGATCGAGGGATGCCTGTATTGTGATTTAATGTTTTTCCTATTTCCACTTATAGATAACATCTACATTTATATCTTAACAAGCCCAGAAAATGAGTTTCCTCTTGTCTTTGATAGTCCGTCCTATGCATTTGCCGTGTCAGAACTGAGCCCACGTAAGTAACCTACAAGACAGGACTGCAGGGCCCTTGAGGGACCCGTTCATATGGAGGCACTTGGGCGGAGGGCGGCTCCCTGCCAGAGGCCCTGGTGGTATTATGCACAGCAAATCACCGCTGATTCCTGTTTACTGCATCTCTTACTTCTTTTTAAATTGTCCTCACTGTGGAGGAGCCCTTCAAGTGAAATCTAGATTTTAAAAACTGTTGACTAAACTGCATTTCTCTGAACCCCCTGATTGCCTCTTTGTCTGGGTGCCTGATTCTGCTAATCCTCTCTTTTTGCAGCCCAAGTTTTCCCTTGGTCTCCATTGTGATTTTTATCCAGCTCACTCAGAATTGAGATTTAAAAATAGAAGGCTTCCCATTTCTAGATTTCTCTCATTTACAAACAATATAAAGATGCTTTCTCTCTCCATCACAGGATTCCCTGGAGGCCTCTTTTTCCCACCCTTTAGGACTCCTCGATTTCTGCAGGCTCCTTCCAATCAGGCTGAGTTTCTCCCTGTCTCTCCCAGTTTGAAGAGAACACTGTTAACTCTACAATAATCAGAGTTTATTACAGCCTTTGACTGTGGCTACTTCTGTACTAAAAACCAAACAAACCCAAAACTCTGCCTCTAAAATCATCTCTTCTTCATTTCATTCTCTCTCTTTATGATGAGCTCCATTTCCTGACATTACATTTTAAACAAAACACAAACAGCAGGTCTCAAGAAAATGCTTTTAGTTCCTTATGCCTTACCCAGTGAATAACAAATGCAACAGGAATGGGCTTTTTATGAATTTATAGATCCTGATACAATTGTTAATCACCTGTTTTGAGTCAAGCACATAGTGCCAGCCTATGTATTTGAATAAAAGCAAATTCTGCCCTTGAGGAGTGTAATTTATGAGGAAGAACTTCTACAAAACAAGCAAGACAGGATTCAAGCAGCCCCACCAACAAGCCTTGTAAAATAAGCCAAATGCAACAGGATTTAAAAATCAAAAATATCCTAATCATCCTGTGGCGAAACCCTTAAAAATTAGTTTTTATTTTGCTTATAAGAGCACCCCAGGCTCATTAGAGAAAAATCTGAAAAATAAAAAAGACAACACTGCTGCAAAAAGATGTATATGGGAGGATGTTCTTTCCAGTGTTATGATCATATAATAATTGGCATACTTGGAGTCTATATAAAGGCATGAATTGTCTTTTACACTTCACAGTATTGCTTGGATCACATGGCCAGTTTCCTAGTGGGTGTCATTAACGTAATTTGAATGTAATAGAATTGAAGATGTAAAACACACAGAGTTTGAACAGCAAAGAGGCCTCCAAAAGTCTGTTGGCCCATGGCACTGAGAATGTCTGCTCCTGGTTCCTCCTCTCACCCCCGAAGCAGGACTAATCTCAGATATTATTCTCAGGAGTAACCACAGGTACTTTATTCTTCCAGCTAGAACCCAGGTTGGACGAGTGCAAGCGACAGATAAAGACTTCCCCCAGAGCCGCATCACATACTCCATCTCTGCTGGAGGGGCCAGCCAGCAGTACCCAAATATATTTTGGATTAATCCCCAAACGGGAGAACTCCAGCTGGTGACTAAAGCAGACTATGAAACAATCCCTGTCTATATTCTCAGAATCCAGGCCACCAACAGCGAGGACAGCAGCTCAGTCACTGTGAGTGGGGTTGTGGTGCATTCACACGTGCCCAAGTGGTCGACTTTGGGTCTCCCTGGCACCCTCCAGGTGTGGCTGTAGCAAGAAAGAATCTTAAAAGGGCACCTCCTGCAGGAAATGGCTAATGGTATCCCACTCAGCACAATCAGACACACACAGGAGTGCCAGGAAATAAAGAACTGACATCTTTAAGCCCACGTTTGTGTGTACTGCGAGAAGCACTGAGATGGAAGGCTGCCCTGGGGGACAAGCTTCCTTCTGTTGCTCTTAAATCTCCCCTTGCTTTTGTGGTGGGCTGGTGCTGTGCATCACCCCCAAGTATTCGAAGTTTTCCCCTATTCCTACCCTATCCCCATCACAGCAGGTGAGCTAGGCCTTAAAAAAAACTATCTGGCTAGACATGGGGCTATATTGCTTTGCCATCCCTGATGTTGAGAATCTGGTTACACGCATTTCTGAGTCAGGAGGTCTGAGTAGGGCCTGAGAACCTATATTTCTGACATGCTTCCAAGCAGTACCTATGCAGCTAGTCCACAGCCATACTTTGAGGAGCCTGGGTTTAAGTGATCTGTGCTAACAGTGTTTAGGACTATTTGAGGATAATATGAGGGCCACAAAGAGGGAAATATTTCTTGGTCTTTTTTGTTAATAAAGTGAAAAAGCATAAGGCAAAATGAACTCAGCTAGCAGCAGGCATCCCTATGTGATAGAGAGAATGACTGGTTCAGAGTCAGGAGGCAGAGTTCATTTCTCAACTTTGATCCCAATTTTCCAAGGGGGTCTGAGCAATGCTTATCTTTGTACCTTGATTTCTCTCTCTCACCTGGAGAATCACCTCATAACCCAATGCCTGAATAGTCTAGTTCCTCTGATGACTTGCTTTGAATTAGTGGGACAATGTTTTTAACGATGTGTGAGGCTCAGCGTTGCTAGCTAAGGAAAAGATGTGCTTAGTTGAAGGTAATTGTTGTGTTTGTTAGGTTGGGTTTTTGAGAGGAATGAATGGAGTCCACTTTGGGAGCTAACTAGAGAGAACATTTCAATTTATTGCCAGGCTCAGGAATAACTGAAATCCCCAAATTTCAAAGGTAGAATGAATACGACTCAAAAATTCATAAGCTTTTAAAAAGGGTGATGATCACATAAGTCCCTTTCAGGGCTGACATTCAATGTTCTGTGCTGGCAGGCATCCCAGTCCATATTCCAATTCACCAGGCATAAAAGATGGTGATGAAAGAGAACAGGCTGGCCCCTGCTTGTGGCCTGCCAGCACCACCAGCTCAGTGTGGTGCTGATAGCCTGGGTTACAGATGAGAGCCTGGCTAAGCCAGGTCGCCTCCTTCTATCCCAGTGGTTCTCAACCCTGATTGCGTGTTAGAATCAGCTGGGGAACGTAAAAAACAGTTGGTGCCTGGGCACCAACTTCCAGAGAGTCTAATTCATTTGGTTTGGAGTGGGCCAGACAAGTGGAACCAGTGTTGAGAGCCATTGCTTTATCTTCCAAAGTTAAAGATAGAACTTCCAACTCAGAGAGGCAGCAAGCAAGGAAGCATAGGAGGGTCACCACAGATCCATCATTGTTACTGAAAAAACAACTCAGCATCATCTGGGGATGAGTGCATGTGTCTAGATGCATGTGTGTGAGGGCTGTGGAAATACATTATTATGTATATTATCACACATGCATGTACACATACACATACATGATAAAGTTAATAACACAGGACTTGGAGTAAGGTAGACCTGAGTTCAAATCCCAGTTCCACCACTCACCAACTGAATGAATAGCCTTAGGTCAATTACCTAATCTCCCTAAGCCTCAGTTGCCCCATCTATAAAGTGGGAATAATCATATTATCTATCTTGGGTGAGGTTAAACCTCACTAATTCACAAAAAGCACACAGCCCAGTGCCTGGCACACAGTAAGGACTAAATGATAACTACTTCACAAGGCCACTTTCTTGCTGCTCTAGGTTACTGTGAACATCATTGAAGAAAATGATGAAAAACCAATTTGTACCCCAAACTCATATTTCCTGGCCATCCCAGTGGATCTGAAAGTTGGCACAAATATTCACAACTTCAAGCTCACATGTACTGACCTTGATTCCAGCCCTAGGTCTTTTCGTTACTCCATTGGCGCAGGTATGATATTGATGTCAGTGTTCCTGGATCCTTGCTGAGGGCTCCTGGTGTTGGAGGCTGCAGCAGCTGTTTAGGTAGAAGGGGTGGGAGTCAGAGTTCACATACTGATCTGGCACCGTGTGAAGGGTAGGCTGTCTTGAATGAGGAAAGCAGGGATGAGGGGTCTAATGGTTCTGGAACCCCTCTTTCCTCCTTGGTTCCCCCTTCTCACCTAATTCTTCCCAGACTCCCATACTTAGCTGCCCAAAGGCCCAAGGAAAGGTGAATCCCTTTGATGGTGACTCCACACCCTCCTATTCCCAGCCTGTTGCGTGATTCATGAATCAGATTAGTGTAGTTAAAAAAATATTTTAGTTCAACTCCTCCCCCAGCTCTTTTGCTGCAAGCTTGTAGTGGGGGCAGGGGATCCCAAACCTCTCTCTGGATAATAATAGATGAAATAGATTAAATGCATTTTGAAACGTGTCCTCAGGAATTCTCTTCTGCTCCATTCATTTTCTCTCTTTAAAAATATACCATTGTGGGAGAGAGAAAAAAGAGCACCCCTCAATGGAAATGAGACCAAAATAGCTCATCTAATGAAGTGCTGGGGCCAGAGATTTAAACCCAAACAAGCAGAGCAATTTCACGTGAGAGAGTAAAAATCCAGCTCGGCCACCCGCTGAGCCCTGGCAGAGCAGGAACTCAAGCAGCAGGAAGCCTCTCGAGCAGGCTGTGTCACCAGGGGCAGAGCCTGCCTGGAGACAGCAACTGCAACTGCCAGAGATAGAAATAATCCATACTGAGAACCCTCCAGGTCTTTACAATGGGGCACTTCGCTGCTAAGGGAGTAACAATTGCATCATCCCTTGCTCCATTTACTGGTTTTCAGTCGGTAACGAGTCTGGAGCCACCGGAGGAATGAGCAAGGGCTGCTTGGGAGGGGCAGCCTCTCTGCTCTGGGCTCCTGAAACTGTGAGCCTGCGGCCCCCACCAAGGGAGGGTGGAGGGAAGCAGATATGGGGACTGCAGTCCCTGCCTGAGCAGGCGGTACCTTCCTTTTGGGGACTCCAGGGTCATCTGTCACTGGTGTGACCAGCCACGTTCCATGAAAAGCGTGGAGTGAATTTGGCCTATGGCTAGGGACTGTGCCCCCTTCCTTCTTGCTGCCCACTGATTGGTCTGAGCATGAGTTACACATGGTTACTAAACGAATGCTGACAGTGTCACTGACCGCACCAGGACTGTTAGGTTTCTGCCTGACACTCAGCAGCACGGCGGCCATTCTCCTGAGATACATGTGCCGGTGCCCTTTTCTGCTCTTGTTTTCACTGCAGCCATGCTGGTTGTGAGCAACACAACCAGATTTCACTCGTGAAATCTCTGGAGCAGTTAAGGATCATATTCTGTTATTGACCCCACCCTAGTACATCAGAAACAACCTACATCTGCAGTGTGGATGTTTAAGGAAAAAGACTGGATGGGTTTCTTTTTTTTAAACCTTTATTTCTCATGCTCTTTTCTTCCTTTTCCCCAAATCCTTGCATCAAATCTCATTTAGGCAACATCAACAGTCATTTCACTTTCTCTCCCAACGCTGGGTCCAATGTTACAAGCCTGATCCTGGCGACTCGCTTTGACTATGCTAGTGGGCTAGATAAGATCTGGAACTACAAACTGCTTGTCTACATAACCGATGACAACTTGCTGTCCGGCAGGAAGAGAGCTGGGGCTCTTGTTGAAACCGGGACCGTGACACTGAGTATTAGTGTCATTCCTCACCCAACCACGATTATCACCACAACTCCCAAGGTAAGGGCTCTGGGAGCTGGACTTCTCAGATACATCCCCTGTGATTGATACTGGTGGGGCCCTCTGACCTAGGAGAAATATGGGATGGACTGAAAAGACATGAAGTGTTAGGATACTGACAGGACCACCAACCATGGATTGGATAGGATTAGTCACTGGGTGGTAGAAAAAGATCCGAGTGAGACCTTGGGCTTAGAGCACCATTAACTTTTCCTAATTTATGCAGACTTGTGAAAGATCAGGTATTGACCATCCAGAGTCCTGTGACAAAGGAGCCAATATTCATGGACATGCTGCCTTCACAAGCCCCTCTGCTTGCTCCTAAGAGCCATTGCGAATCATTGTCCACGAGAGCGGCTAAGCTGCCAGATGCCCTTCTCTACTTCTTTTGAAGAGTCATTATTTGCCAAACTGTACTCTACTCCCCACCCCGACCCCAAAAAAATTCCATTCATTCAATCTGTAGATACGATAATACCTATATTATCAAGCAAGCACTTAGGTAAATAAGTAAAAAATGATCTCTGCTTTCGTGGAGCTTATATTACGAGTAGAGGTCAGTGGTTCTGAGTGTAGTCCCCAGACTAGCAATATCACCATCACCTGAAAATGTATTAGAAGACCAGATTCTTCAGCCCACCCCAGAACATTAAAGTTATACCTCTCCTGACCATGATCATCACTATGACCTCCAGGGAAGAATGCTGAAACCTGGAATTTCACATCCCCAGGTATACTGGATGAGAAACTCTGCAGATGGAGTCCAGAAATCTGTGTTTTCAATAAGCCTTTAGATTGCACCAAAGTTTGAGCACCTCTGATTTAGAGGGGGAGACAGATTACAAGCAGGGATGCAAATTAATAAACTAATTACAAATTGTCCTAAACAGTAGGAAGAAAATAAGCAGGTGCCACAATAGAATCAGTGTAATAAAGGAGGGGAGAGTCTTAGAATCTGACAAGAGGATTATCACCCCTGACTCCTTGATCAACTGGCTTCTATTCATACAGACTCTTTTGTCCCCTTTCCTCCTGCTCCTAGTAAAAGTTGTGCCCCTGGCAAGCAGCCCCACAATTGGAGTACACAGAAGGAATCAGAACCTCAGAAAGCAACCTATGATAGGTGTTCAAATTCTGCTTCTCCAAGTCTTACCAAGAGCTGCTCAACGTTCCTCTCCTCTCCTTCCAATGAATGGAGGCATTAGGTGTCCTCAAGGGCTTTCAGTGATGGCAGGAGCCAGTTGGTGCCTCTGAATAAGGAGCCGCCATCTTTCTGGGACTTATTACACAACCCAGTTGTGACATCCCCCATCTGGAAATCTCTATAACTTGTTTGTTATCTGTCTCCCTCTCTGGGAAGCAAACACTGAACTTGAGGTCTCACTGTGATAACAGCCTGCTCAGCTGGCAATGCAGCTGGTAGTGAGTGAACACTGAGAAGCCTACAAAGTATTTAAAAAAAAACAAAAAAACAACTTTCATGGCTCATGCCTTTCCAGTGAAAGACAATGGCTATATTAGTCCCTAGATTATGCCATTATTTGGGAGGGAAAAAAATGCCAATGGAATTTTTATCTTTGGGAAAGGGGAAGAGAGTGAATGAAATTAAGCCTAGAGTTGCTTCCCAGTTCCCTACATTTTCTGGGCTTTGGTCTAATGGATGATGTATGGTGGTTTAGTTGCTAAGTCATGTTTGACTCCAGCGACCCCATGGACTGTAGCCCTCCAGGCTCCTCTGTACATAGGATTTTCCAGGCAAGAATACTGAAGTGGGTTGCCATTTCCTTGGATGATGTATGGCAAGACTATAAATAAGGTGATGGGTTAAAGCAGCTAGAATGATGAGCACACAGATATCAGATATTTAGAGCAAGAACAAAGAGCAGAATGAACACTCAGCCACCCAACATGAGAGGGTGCTGAAGTCAAAGACACCACCAGCCCCCACTCACTCTCCTGCTTCTATCATTCAAGCCAAGGATCACCTACCAGATCCTGAGGAAGAACGTGTATTCTCCATCTGCCTGGTATGTGCCTTTTGTCATCACTTTGGGCTCCATGTTGCTTCTGGGTCTCCTGGTGTCCATGATCGTCCTGCTGGCCAAAGCCATCCACAGACACTGTCCCTGCAAGACTGAAAAGCACAAGAAAACTCTGTAAGTTGCCAGTGGGCTGGGTTCCTCCCATCATTTCCTTTCAGAGGACACTGCTTCTGGTGATGTCTGGAGAAGAAAAGGTAGACAGTTCAGATTTCTCCACAGGGTAGAGAGGGTGTCTGGAATGAAGGAAGCAAACAGAGATATAGGGAAGGCATCCAGCTCTCCTTGTCCTGGTGGACCTCCTTCACCAAACCAGACCTGAAAACCCTTCCTTTGCTTTTCCCTGGCACCTGCCTGTCCTTGATGTGTTCTCAGTGAAACTGGGGTTTCAACTTCTTGGTAACCTTGCCCTGGATAAAAGCTTCAAAAACAAGGCCAGTCATGAGTAGCAGTGGAATATGCTGTGCTGTTATTTGTGGAATATTTAAAGAATGGGATGGAATTAGAAGCATGAGAAACTAATAAGGGAATTAAGCTTTTGGCTCCAGTGACTCAACTGGGCTTTGGTGTGACTAAATAATCATTTTTCTTTTGCACATGGCCCTGATCCCTCCCTCTCGAGGGCTGTAAACGCAGGTCAGCTTCTTCTCCCTTGGATCCTCACCTGCTCACTAATATGCCTCTTTCAGTGATGCTCTACAGAGTGTCTATTACCAGCTAAAGGGAGGTACTAGAGTGAAGTGCAGAAAGCATTGAATTGTTATAAGATTCTCCAGAGTCAGTTTCTTGAGTCTCAGTAGCTCTTACAATGAGAACACGAGGGTTTCTCAGCCTGTGCTTTGGAGTCAGATAAGGCTAGGGTTCAAATCTTGGCTCTACCATTTTCTGGGTACATGGTTTTAAGCAATGACAACCTCTGTGAATCTCAATTTCTTTATTTGAAAACCAAACAATTAAATGAGCAAATGCAAAGGAAGCACTTAGCACTGTTCCTGATGTCGAGTAAATGCATAATACACACGTTTTTAAAATCTTGTTGCATGATTTTTCATGGCTGAGTCCCAGTGAGTACAGGACTTCAGATTCCAAGTTTAGCTCTACACTCAAGTATCTTGTGGTATTGGAACCTCCAATTTTGGAATTTCTCACTGGCAAAAAGAAGGGGTGATAAGATACATGCATCTTTTAAAGGTATTTTGAAGATTAACTAGTACTGTCAAATAATTTTAAGTCTATGGATGAAAGACTGGATAAAAGTATAAGGTATTAGCATAAAGATGTGCATTGCATTTTGCCATATTTATTGGGGACATTCGTTGCTATTGGCAACCTTGACTTCAAGGTAAGAAATCCCTGAGCATCTGCTGAAATTAAAAAAGGCATTTTTATTTGGACTGTACTCACAAATTGATTTGAGAAAAAAAAAAAACTGGCTCCAAAAGAGTGATGCTTAAGCTTGTAAGAATGGTGGTGCTCTGCAATGGGATTTGGGCAGAAGTTCTTAAAGGAGGTAATCCCGTAGACATTGCAACTCACATGCAATTTATGGTTAAATGTGCACCTTGAACCTGGTTGCTTTCATTTACATTTGAAATATTGTTTTCAACAAGGTTGACTTAAAAAAAGGAAAAACTAGCTGGTGATTCAGATTCAGACCTGGCCTCTCTGGCAATTTGTTGTATCATAAGGCAACCAACATTTGTCCAGTAACAAAGAATAAAATTAAGGTCACAGAACTACAGAATTCAAGATTGTTACGGAAGGGTATTAACATCAAGCGTCCAGCTCTTCATGTTACAGAAAGCCAAAATTTAACTCCTAGTCGCTGAACCTTCCCAGGGTGAGCCACCCCTTCTGGTCAGATGGCTGCTGGGGAAGAAGCCCAGCCAGGAAGAATGGCCCGGCCGTCTGATGGGGGTGGTCATGGCCCTCCCTCAGTGTGTCAGAGGAAATAGAGTCCCTGAAGTTCTAGAAAGTAGTAGTTTTCAAGCTCATCAAGTTCTCAGAACCTCCTTAGTCCCAACCCAATAGTGATGAAGCAGGGCTGGGAGTCCAGTCTTCACTTTAGTCCCCAGCCCTGGTCCTTCTCTTAATCAGACTCTGAATCCTGGGGGACATAGTTGCCCAAAGGCTTCCATGTTGTCAAGTGTGAACCAGGGCAGAATGCTCTCGGGTTAATTCTTGTCCACCCTTTCTCCCCTCACAGGGTGAAGAAAGTAGGTACGTATGATGTCAGTTACCTTTGTTTGCTGCTCTTGTTGTTTTTTTGCTGGCTCTGTTGTACTCTTGGGTTGGCCAAAAAGTTCAATCAGGTTCTTTCTCTAACATCTTGTGGAAAAAACCAAATGAACTTTTCAGCCAATCTAATATATAAAAGCACTCCAACTTAGTGGAAAATCAGGGCACAGTCCTGTCTTGGTGGTTTTCTGCCGCATCATCTGTGGATGAAATGAAACAGAGGTCACACGCAGCTGGAGGGAGGGGAGGGCAGGACGGGCTGCAAGGGGCCTTTGGCCCACTCGGATCTCTCACTTGGTCCTGCCTGTTCCTTACTGAGTCTCCTCCCGTCAGTTCAACATCAGCATCTAAAGGTCTCTTCCCCACCAAGCAGGTCAGGAATGAAGAATTCTCTGTGGGTTAAACACAGAATCTATGCACTGCCACACACGGAGGGGACAGCTAGTGCTCCGTATTAGACCAATGTCTCTTTTTTTTTATGGATAAATGATACTTTATTCTCAGAGTGTAATGGATTTGGTCATTTTCTCATGTTATTTAGGTCAGGCTAGTTAGAAATGAGGGCTGGGTACAGTCAGATGCACTGGGAGACCTGAGTGATTTCAGGGCATTGGTGAATAGAGCAAGGTCCATCTGAGGAGAGGTCACCACTGCCACCAAAGCTGTGGCCTCAGGGAGAATCCAAGCTATGGGGAGGGATGGGCAAAGACCTGGAAAGAGTGTTTTTGATAAGCGGTTGTTCTGACCACGCCAGCCATTGGTGCATGCATCTGACATGCACAAGGGGTGTCTAACAGGGTTAGAAATTCGACTGCAGTAGTTAGTGATCATATCAAATGAGATCGTTGTAATAAACGAGAGTTTCCATAAGCTCTCATCCTAGTTACTTTTTTAAAGGGGCATAAGGATGCAAAGAATCCTCACACAACCAATGTAGCAACTTCACATTTCTTATTTACCTATAAAGCCATTTTGAGCTTCCCAGTGGCACTAGGCTGCCCTGGTGGCTCAGACGGTAAAGAATCTGCCTGCAATGCAGTAGACCTGGGTTTGATCCCTCGATTGGGAAGATCCCCAGGAGAAAGGCATGGCAACCCACTCCAGTATTCCTGCCTGGAAAGTCTCATGGACAAAGGAGCCTGGCTGGCTACAGTCCATAGGGTCGCAAAGAGTCAGACACAACTAAAGCGACTTAGCATGCACGTACAAAGCCATTTAAAAGCTAATTTCTAGTAATAACAATAACATGGAAAAAGAATTTTTAAATTGTTTTAATTGTGTATGATGTGTGTGTGTTTCTGAGAAGATGGAAGGCTGTCGACAAACATGTCTAGAGACAGAAAATTCTTTGCTGTGCCTGCAATACTAAACTCAGAGAAGATGAAGTCTCATGGTGGAGGTAGAATTTTAAGGTCAATTTAGTGTCCAAGAAGCTTAACTTCTGTCCTCTTCCCTGCAGAAATGAAGAACACAAAGAGAGAGGTCATGGTGGTAAGGACAGCTGACCCCTGGATACCTGGTGGGGGGAGGGTGGGGTGGTAGGCTCGCATCCTCCTCCCAGGCAGCCCTGCCACAGCCCCGTGGGAGTGTTTATCATTCAGGGAGATGCCTATACGTGGCCACTGGAACTGATTGCTGTGTGACGAGCTCCTGATAGAATTTGTTCCCTCCACTGAACTTGTCTGCTGATATATTTGCAGAAGAACTGGATTTCATAAATATTGAATAGTGGTGTTTATTATCCACACCACTTCTCCAGGAGAGTGAGCTGGGGGAGGTGGGGAGGAACTTAAAGACCAGAACTGGTGCTTCAGCCTTCAGTAGGATTTAGTTTTGCTTTGCTTTTCCACAACCTTGTGGGAAAAGTGACAGAAAAAGAGTAGTGTATGGGGTTGGGAATGGCTCTCTCTGCTTGGCCATGTGACCTTGACCTTGGGGATCCCTCAGCCTCTTTAAGCTTTAGATTCCTCATTGGTGGAATGAGATAACAGGTGGGGAAATATTGTGAAAACTGTGACGACTTCATGTAAAGGCAAAGCATTACAGGATAGCTGGGGATTTGCCTCTTCACCTGACCTCTTTGTTTTTATTTCACTGATCTGATGCACCCCATGGGAAGTGACAGATTTTGAAGGTGACCACTCCAGGTTTCCCCAGCCCCTGATAATAGGATTCTGTTATGACCCAAGACCCATGAGTTTGGGAAATGATACGTGGGACGAGGAGGAAGTGCTGCTTATAAGTACCAGTCTGTGTACAAACAGAAGGAAGAGGTGATCCCCTGTCCCCTGGATCTTATTGTGATGCCACACAGAGACTGAGAACTATGTACAATGAAATTCATCAATTAAATAAATCAATTCCCAAGACTGTAAAAAGTGAAGCTTCTGAGCAGATCAAATGGATGAAAGCCATTCCTTCTCTTTTCACAGCAGGGAGTTGTGGGCAAGTGAGTAGGTAATGGCTTATGTGATGAAAACAGGAGTGGAAGGCCCACTAAACTCCAAACACCATCCTCGTGAGCCTGCTGAAGAGTGGCATCATGGAAGGGCACTATGTGAGGGGTGGGGGTGTTTCTATGGGCAGAGGTCAGATCCTGGGGGGCAGCACAGAGTACAGATCTGGGGAAGAAAAAGGCCTGGAGCCCTAGGCTTAGGTGAGGCAGGCCAGCCGCAGATGCAGCGTTGCACTGGCCTCAGCTCTGTGCCTGTCCTGAGTATAACATCTGCCTGGCAGATCTTGGATGATGTCGACCTTGGCCAGTGTTGCATGGCATTTCTGCTCTTCCTTCTGTGCAGCTTAGATAGAATTTACTCAGGATGCTTTCCTACCCCCAAGTCTGCATTAAATGGCTTCTTCCCACCCCCTGCCCAACGACCCCATAGTATCCTATATTCTCTCATCATAGTCTTCCTCACTGTATATTGCAATGCCTCTTTGTCAAAGGCTCCTGCTTGACTGCAAGCAGTAACCCCCCTGCCTCTTCACCGCTGTGTCCCCTGCACCTAGCACAGCACCTATGGAATAAATAAATGTCAGGTAGGCCCTGGGTGAGGAATCTGGGCTATAAGGAAGAGCAGTCTCGCCTGGGAGGAAGAGTGTAGAGCTGTGCTTGAAACTGTCTCTTTTCCTTAGGAAACAATCCAGATGAACACAGTCTTTGATGGAGAAGCCACAGACCCAGGTAATTACATGGCAGTGCTGCCTATCAGTGGGCTCTTCATATTCCAGGCTGATAGAATCATGGAGGACCCTGTCCGATGTCCTGCTCTTCACTCAAGTCTGTCAATCCACTTGGTTGTGGTGCCTACACAATGCTGACCCTTCCAGGCTTCCCTATAACATGAGATCAGCTCAAAGCAGAGCTGGCTGGCTGATTCTCAAGCATATGATCTCACATGTGAGGGAGGCCTCAGAAGATTTCTACCTAGAGGCTCCCTGTCAAGGACCATGCCTCTGTCTAGCCTCCCTTTCCTGAATCACAAACCAACTCAGGGAATTTGTGAATTCAATAACCCACTTTTTTTTTTCTGCTTACTGGGACTCCATCTCCCCCCACCCTCTTCCCCACTCCTCCTATCCTTTCTGAATGCTTCTAACACCATCCTGTTGGTAATGAGAGATATGGAGAAATGGCAAGCTTGGCTTCTTTTTCCCCTTGATCAGGGCCAAGAATTTCTTCTTGGTCGGCAAGATGAACATAAGGTAAAGCTGGCCTCCAGAGCTCTCATCACCCCCATGAAATCAGCTCCAAATTTAGCTCCTTTACACACATCCCTTCACTTACAAAGGCTCAATTATAGACGTGAATAAAGGGAAGGAAACCAAATTCGGGAGGCAAGTGTGTTGGCTTCCTGCCACCCTCACATGTGAACGGCTCAGCTCGGTCCTCCTCGGAAGGAGGATGGCTCCTCTCCAGGGGAGGCTGCTGCTGCTGCTGGAATTAAATTTCCCTCTATTATTAGGTACTTGTTACCATAATGTGCCCACATTAGCATAAGTGCTGGTGGGATCCTCTGCCTAAGAGGCCACTCGTGCTGCAGGAGCAGGGGCACGCTGGAAACTAGATCTTCTGGGGCAAAAGCCAGGAAGGGCCGAGGCTGTTCTCCTGCATCTGTGTTTTTGAGAGAAGGAAAAAGGAAGAAATGAGCCAACTAGACTAATGTGAACAAACACCAATTAGCGTCTGCTGGCACCGACATGATAAAAATGGCTCCCTTGCATCATCTCAAAAGAGGCCAGATTTGTGGGTCTGTGTCTGTAAATCTCTGCTAACATAACGTAAATAAAAATCAAAGTTTCTTTTCTTATTTGGTGGGTTCCTGCTTATAGCAGGGATTCAGGGGGTCTTTTTAAACAAACAAATCAGAACGTAATGGGTAACTCCATGAGAAAATAGACCTAATTTATCGGAAGCTCCCATCGAGTTCCAGACTTCTGTGGCCTCTAGTCCTGCCACTGAGGTGACCTTGTGAAAGTGTGAATGTGGTAATTGCTCAGTCGTGCCTGACTCTTTGCAACCCCATGGACTGTAGCCCACCAGGCTCCTCTGTCCATGGGATTCTCCAGGCAAGAATACTGGAGGGGCTTGCCATGTCCTTCTCTAGGGGATTTTCCCGACCCAGGAATGGAACCCAGGTCTCCTGTACTGCAGGCAGATTCTTTACCATCTGAGCCACTGGGGAAGAGACTCTCTTAAACCTTTCTTTCTAGGGAAGCATTGAGATCTGCAACCCGAGTGGTCAGAGCCACGTAGCTCAGCTCTTGGAAAGGGCAGGCTGTTGAAGCTTGTCTGTGTTTTTCACAAGCCTGCTTTCCTTCTTTCTAGCTGGGGGTGAGATGAGAGCTGAGTGGAGGGGGGGAAGCAGAGAAGCACTTGGATTCCTTTGTTTATATATTGGTTGTGTATTTCTTTTTCCCCCTAGTTACTGGGGCAATATATGAATTCAACTCAAAAACTGGAGCCAGAAAGTGGAAAGACTCCTTAACCCAAATGCCAAAATGGAAAGAGTCCAGCCCCCAGGGAGCTGCTCCAAGAAGACCTGTCCCTCAGGAAGGGACCAGGACACCAAGGAGCACTGACAAGGAAAGAGATGGTCTGAGTATCAAAGTCCAGGCTGAGGATGCAGGCCTGGGGCCCAGGAGCCAGGACAGCATGCCGAGCACCCCAAAGAACAGAAACTCAGCCTTCACGAGAGGGGCATCCCCCAAATGGCACCCAGAGAAGTGAACTAGGCAATGCAGCGAGCGAACTTGACTGTCTGGATGCCACTTCACCTTACATTCTTCAAGGGCAGAGTGGGAGGCAGAAAATGTAGGGGATCCAGGGTCCCAGAAGGAGTGTTTGACAAACTTTAAACAGAAATGGGTTTGATCCCAGAGTTGCCTTTTTCTGAGATGGCCCAGGAGTGGTTTTGCTCAATCATCTGTGCCTCTGATCAGCTGGACTGTTAACTTGAATGTGGACTTGTGTTTCTTCTTCATATTGACTCTAGGAAGCCGCATTCCATTCCATTCACCCTCGGGAAGTGCAGGAGACCTGCTGCCTAAATTCTGAGGGCTACCCTCCCATCTGGTTCCACATTTTTTTTCCCTGCCTTAATTTTGGTGTCTCCCAGATTTCTTCACTGATAAATACAGTTCAACACCATTGTAAATCACCTCTAATCTTTTTCTAAAGAGGCAGAGCAGTGGGGAAAAAAGGATGAATAAATAATAAGTTGTTCATCTGGAAAGAAGAAAACACACTAGATACCTTTAATTCCTTCTCATTAAGGTAAAACTGATAAAGCAATAAGACGCACAGATCTAAGGCACTCAGCTTGATACCATGTAGACTCCTGCCAGAGGCAACCACTATTTGGGTCTTTATTGTCATAAATTACTTTTGCCTTTTTGGAATTTCCTATAAATGGGATTACACAGAACACACTCTTTTGTGTCTGGCTCCTTTTACTAAGCATCATGTCTGTGTGTAACCATCCATCTCTTCACTGTATATCTTATCCTATTGAGGGAATCTACCACATGTCATTTATCCATCCCACATTTAGGTGGCTGCTCCCAGTTTTTTTTTGTTTTTTTTTTTTTTACTATTATAGATTACAGCACAGTGAACTTCCTTTTCCACATCTTTTGGTAGCACAAACACTTGTTTCTTCTGAGCCTATTCCTAGGAGTGGGATGGCCAGAGCCATTGCTGGAATCTGAGGAGTCTCAAGTTGGTGGCCCCAGTTTACAATTCCACCGGCAATGATGGAGGGCTCTGATTGCTTTCCTCCTTGGTCAACACTTGGTGTCGTCAGTCCTTTTCATTTTAGTCACCCTGGTGAAAATTCCTCTTGAAATAAAGCCACTCTTTTTTGCAAAGCTAAAACAACATCAACCCTGCAACCTACCTGCCCAGCTATTTCTCTACCTCCTCTTGAGGGAGACCACAGGACTGAGTAGAGACACAACGGGAAGCCCTAGCCATTCATACAGTTGAGACATTCACCGTGGGCACAAGCAATGATCCAAACATAAAGCCTCCCTGTGATGGAACAGAAAATGGAAATTTTCAGTGTGTGCCTGGTAGAGGCCAAGTAATCCTCACCTTCGCTCCATGTCCTGCTCCTTAGCTGCTGTGACCACAGGAAAGGACTGGATGAGAGTCCACTGGAGCAGTACCCACTTTCCCGGTTGGGGTAACAGATGAGAACTCTCCCAGGCCCAGGATGGCCTGTACGAGGCAGCCAGGATCCATCTTGCAAATGCAGAACTTGGGAGGGAGCAGCTGCACTGTTTATTGTGTGCCTGCTGTCGTTGGTGTGACTTCTCAAGAAAAAGAAACATTTAGAAAATGCCCCGTCCTGGCCTAGAGCAAGTGTGATTTATTAATAAGGGTTGGTTGCCAGGGAACTCCCTTGAATAGGTTTAAATTTTGCAAAGAAGGCAGAGCTGCTCATTTGTGGAGGTTAAAGTGGGTGAAGTGGCTGATTACCCATTTAAGACTCGGCAACTCTGTGGGGCCCCGAGTAAAAGGCCTTCCTCAGAAGCTCTCAGCCTCAATGTAAGTAAAATGAAGCTCCGAAAAGGCTGAAGGGGGTGCCTGATAACTGTTTACGAGCCCATTAAGGATGATTAAAAGGAGGGTGGCAAACAGCTGTTCTCCCTTCTCCTGAGATGACAGGGCAGGAGGGGATCGTGCTTCTTGGACAGAAAGAGAGATTTAAGTTAGGCACAGGGAGGGACCTCTTGAAGCCCAGGGTCTGCTTGAAGAGTCATTTCTCTCCCTGGTGATGGGCAGGAAGACTTGTCTTCCAAGCCCCAAGATGTGAACACTGAGGAGCCCAAGATATGGGTCAGGAGTAGTACCAGGAAACTTCTGCCAAAAGAAACTGCCTTTTTCTTTTGCATACTGGACTGTTCAATTAGGGGCAATCAGAAGTCTCAGGTCTAGGACTAGATTATTTAAACCAGGTTTGAAAAATAAATTACCTGAGTAAAATCAAGCCAGGGACCATTGCTGCTGCTAAGTCGCGTCAGTCGTGTCTGACTCTGTGCGACCCCATAGACGGCAGCCCATCAGGCTCCTCCATCCCTGGGATCCTCCAGGCAAGAACGCTGGAGTGGGTTGCCATTTCCTTCTCCATTGGGAACCATGTAAAAGTTCTCTCACATTTCTTTCCCAAGGACTTAATCACATATAAATTTATTGTATCTAATGTTGACTTGCCTGATTCTGAGTCATTAAAAATTAAAGCAAACATGTTCAGAGGTCAGGTCACAGAGGGATCCACTGAGGGATGTGGAAGCCCATGGTGAATTCTGAAGTTGGAGCTTTCCCTCGTGTTCAGTAGGAAGCGGGGTCTGCATTGCTGTCCCGTTTTGTTCAGAGCACATGTGAAGAAAACCTGGGCAATGAGGCTTACGCTCCTTATAGCCCTCTCTCACGTCTGTAGGGAGAAGGAAATGGCAACCCACTCCAGCCTGGAAAATCCCATGGATGGAGAAGCCTGGTAGGCTGCAGTCGATGGGGTTGCAAAGAGTCAGACACAACTGAACGACTTCACTTCCCTTCACGTCTGTAGATCTATCATTTGCCTTTTTGTGTAATGTGTTTTGTAATGGCTGAGAAAATTAAAGCAACCAAATAGTGAATCTAGAAAATGATGGCTATTGAAACTTGGCATTTCTGATTTCAAATTTACCGTGTGTGTTTACACCTGCCATCCATTCAGTAAATGTTTACGGAGCAAACACTATGTGCCTGGTGCTGACTCGTTGTCACACAGCAGCCCCAGGGCCCTGCCCTCGAGGAGCTTACACTCGGCCTGCTGTGGCCACAGGCAGCCTGTTGTGACCCATCCTCAAAGATTCTATTTGCACTCCCATCCTGGTCTGTTTCTTGGTTCCTTGAGTGTTCTATTTGAAAGATAAATTAACCCAAGTCTGGAATTTCCTTTTTGGAAGAGGATATATTTCAGAATCGCTTAAATATTAAAAAAAAAATTAATGTGGGGACTTGTCTGGTGGTCTAGTGGTTAAGACTTCGCATTCCCAATGCAGGGGACACAGGTTCAATCCTTGGTCAGGAAATTAAGATCCCGCATGTTGCTCAGCTTGGCCAAAAAACCAAATTTAATAGGGAGCCTTTATTAGAAAATACTTGAGATGCCCAAGGAGGGGCCCCAGTCTTGGGTTATCTGAACAGCATACTGCTTATAACCTCTGCATGGCAGCTCTGAGTCAGGTGTGACTTCCTTATGTGGAGGATGGATGTATTCTGAGGCCAGGGAAAAGGTCAGTCACAGGATGGGGTGGGGAATGGGGGGTAGACTCAGATCACCGAGACCCCACTATGTGTATGGGAGGTGAGATGTGGCGCCTGCTCAAAGGAATAATACAACTGAGACGATAACCAGTTCTTTGAAAAGACAGCAGCCACTGCTGGCTGCTGCTGCTAAGTTGCTTCAGTCGTGTCCGACTCTGTGCGACCCTACAGATGGCAGCCCACCAGGCTCCCCCATCCCTGGGATTCTCCAGGCAAGAACACTGGAGTGGGTTGCTGTTTCCTTCCCCAGTGCATGAAAGTGAAAAGTAAAAGTGAAGTCGCTCAGTCATGTCTGACCCTCAGCGACCCCATGAACTGCAGCCTTCCAGGCTCCTCCATCCATGGGAGTACTGGAGTGGGGTGCCATTGCCTTCTCTGACTGCTGGCACTGAATGTGAAATAAATGAGTTTCGTGGGTAGTGGGCATGGGAGAAAGCAGATGGGGCCACAGCAGTCTCTGAAAGTGTGAGGGATGACCTGGACACTGAAGGACTCTCAGAGCTAGCTGTGAGTCTGCAGTGGGAGAGAAGAGAATGTTGAGCGAAGGCTGAAGCATTCAGAATCTTGGTTGTCAATCAATTTTCAGCCAGTGCTTGTCCTGTGTCACCTGGGGTGAATAACCGCAGCCAATATAGAGCCTTCCGGAGGCGTGGCAACTATTCAACAAACATTTGTAGAACCGGATAGAATTAAGCAAGGTGACGGCTGGTTTCCAACCTGAGTCATGTAGCAGAGTACATCTTCTCTAACTAGATTTACACAAACGTGATGGTGATCAACAAATAGTTACTGAGTGCCGATTAGGTCCCAGGCACTGTTTTAGGCTCTGGGAACACAGCAGTAAATAAAACAATGTTCCTAGTGTTAACATTCTAGTGAGGGATGAGAGACTGAATATGAAAATGGACGATGGCCCAACCATATATAAACATAGAACTTGGGCCCACACAACCTGCAGCAACCTGCCTAGGAAACCAACCCCCTTATCTACAGTAAACAGCCCGGGAAGCCAGCCTGCCATAAGTCAGGCTTGCAGGAAGCTGAATGGCTGTTTCTAGTAACAATCCAGGAAGCTAAACAATAAGTTCTGTAGCTGCTGCTAAGTCACTTCAGTCGTGTCCGACTCTGTGCGACCCCATAGACAGCAGCCCACCAGGCTCCCCCGTCCCTGGGATATCAGCCCCAAATGGCCAGGACTTGATTAATAACAGTCATCTTCCCTAATTTTTATCTCCACTTCTAACTTAGGACCAGCCAGAGAAAACTAAATGTACACCATAGGATGTACTCCCTCCAGTGAGCCCACCGACAGCTTCCCCAGGCTGACAGCCTCCAATCAGAGCACCCCAAGCCTTCTCTTTGTTCCACTACAAAGCTTTCCCATTCCTCTGCCCGCTTTTGAGTCTGCCAAGAGTGATGGTGGCTGACTTGCTTACTACAGTAAGGTACAAATAAATATGCTTTGCTTTTCTCATATAGTTAGCCTTTGTTTATTTCCATAGAAATGATAGATAAACAGGTTATACACATGTACATATATATCACATGTATGCATATTTCATATGTATGCACATGTCATAGGTAGATATATCCTTTATGTATAAATATATGATATTTTAATGGTGGTAAGAGCTATTGAGAACTATGAACAAGGTCAGGGTTATGAAGGGTGGGCATGGCTGCTTTAAATAGTGTGGTCAAGGAAGGCCCACAGTTAGGTGAGAGGCAAGTAGTGGAAGCCGGCAGAGTCATGCAGGTAACTGGTAAGACACCCCAGGCAGAGAGTGCAAAGGGAAAACCAAGTTGAGGATTAGCTGGAGGAACAGTGATGAACACAAGAACCGGAGAAAACGCCTTTGCACAGGTGTCTGTGGGAAAGTGGGCACGTATCTGGAGGTAGGGTTGGGTGTGTGTGGTCTGTGGAGGGTATGATGAGGCAGTGAGGGATGAGAGGCTCATCATGTAGGGCTTTGTAAACCATGGTAAAGACTTCGGCTTTTGCTCTGAATGTGATGAGGAGACATGGCAGGGTTAGGGGTGCAACATATTTTCTGTTTTAAATCATCTCTCAGAGTGCTGATTTGAGAATTCACTTGAGGGAGGCAGGGAGCAGGAGTGGAAGTAGAGGGGGCAATGAGGTGGCTTTTGGATTAATCCAGGTATGAGATGGCAGTGGCTTGGTTCAGGGTGTTGGGCACATGGAAGCCTTGAAGAACCTTTTGGAAGGAGTGCTTCAGCTACAAAAGAAGCCCTGAGTTCTCCTGGGCCAATTCCCATCTTAAATAAAGGTGCCCCTGCAGGATCTAGCCACTCCCTCAGTGGAAGCTTCCAAATACAGTTATTTCACGTAACACCAAACAATGCTTCCTGAATGCAACTGCCCCCTGACCAGGCTGTGAAATCTACTGTTATTGCTGTCTGGAGTGGTGATGGTGGTGGTGGTTGTGGTGGTGGTGGTGTGTGTGTGTGTGTGTGTGTGTGTGCGCACACACACACACAAGCACACTGTGAGAGAGAAGCCCTCAGTATTTCTATGCATTGAACTGAGTCCTGTCAAGATTCCAAACAGGCTTCATAGAAGCAGAGCAAACAGACTTGGATGGCGTTTTCTCGATCGGAACTCAGTGCCCTGCTGTGGAAAAGGTCACAGGTACCTTATTCATCCAAGCCATGCATTAGATTAGCTCACAAACTGAAAAAATACAGTTGTGATTAAAAGCCTTTTACCAGGAGATCTGAGTTGTACAAAAAAACAAAAACAAAAACAAAAAACCTGTGTCCTGTGACTTCCAAGAGAGTCTAAATTCTTAGCAAATTAGTTTAGAAGGAAATAGGGAGGTGAGTGTGTCCTAGAAAACTGGAGCCTCAAGATGGGATTTTTGGAGACAGTCACTACTTAAAATGGTATCTCCTACCATTCCTGTGAGCTTGAACCATAATTATCAGTCCTGATTTGGGGTTGGGAGAACATGATCCTTGCAAGTGTTAAGCATGCTTGTGAGCTTTGCAGTTTTCCCGTGTGGTGCCTGCTAAGTGAGACAGGCCCAGTGCTTAGACGAGAGCATCCTGCTGCCCATGTGGGGCCCCAGTGCACTCAGAAGCCTTGTGATTCCTGCAGGGTCCAAACACAATCTGTGGCCGAGGGAGGGAAGCTGGTTAATCTAATTTATAGATGAGGCTCACAAGAGCTCCTCCATTTCCTGTCCTGCCCATCTCATCTGTTCTTCCACAGTCAGAACACCCTCCAAATGATATGCTAAGCTGTCTTTTTTATTTGGTAACACTTTTATTGGTTTTGTGATTTAATTCACATACCAATAAATTCAGTGGTTTTCAAGTATATTCACAGAGTTGTGAAACCATCACCACTATCTAACTCTTCAAGCCCTAACCTACTGTCTGTCTCTATGGCTATTTCATATGAATAGAAAACATATCATATATGTCCTTTTGTATTATCTGGCTTATTTCACTTCGCGTGTTTTCAAGAATTATCTATGTTGTAGCAGATATCAGGGCTTTATTCCTTTTTATGGCTGAATAATGTTCTGTTGCATGAGTATACCACATTTTACTTATCTACTTATCAACTGATGGATATTTGGGTTATTCCCACCTTGTGGCTATTATGAATAATGTGCACTGGATGTTAGTGCACAAGTTCTTGTATGGACACACTCTAATTTCTCTCGGTTACATACCTAGGAGTGGAAATGCTAGGTCATATGATATTTCTATATTGATCTTTTTGAAAATCCATGACATTCTTTTTCAAAGTACTTGCACTATTTTACATTCTCACCAGCAATCCACTAGGCTGTCACAAACTTTTGAAATAGACAAATGTTTTAAAATGTTTTCTCTCATCTGTCGGCCCAGGATGTGATAGTGTTGGCCCTTCCCAGACACTGTCAAGGTCTGGCATGAGGAGGTAGCCCATGGTCTGGAGTGCTGGTTGACCTCACTGAGCTTCCTCTGCACCTGAGCCGTCTGCAGACAGGTCTGGACAAACCTCTGGATTGCAACTGTGTGTCTAACATGGGCTGGGTACAATGCTGCTGCTGCTGCTGCTGCTAAGTCGCTTCACTCGTGTCCGACTCTGTGTGACCCCACAGACGGCAGCCCACCAGGCTCCCCTGTCCCTGGGACTCTCCAGGCAAGAACACTGGAGTGGATTGCTATTTCCTTCTCCAAAGCATGAAAGTGAAAAGTGAAAATGAAGTCGCTCAGTTGTGTCCGACTCCTAGCGACTCCATGGACTGCAGCCCACCAGGCTCCTCTGTCCATGGGATTTGCCAGGCAAGAGTACTGGAGTCGGGTGCCATCGCCTTCTCCGGTACACTAGTTACATGAACTCCAAATCCTCATAGCACTCTGAGGATAGCCTGGTTAACTGCATTTTAATGAGAAAGCTGAGGGGTGGAGAGATAAGGGACCTTGCCCAGAGGTCACAGAGCCAGGACACCAACCTGGGTGTGCCTCCACGGAGCCTATGCTGAAGGGCTCAGTTATGTCCTTTGATTTGTGTTCTGATGTGGAAAGGTGTCAGATAACTGAACCCTCAGACGGATCCTCTGACCAAGTATCTCTTCCCTGAAAGCCCAAGGCTTCTTCTTCCCTGAAAGCCCAAGCTGCAGAAATCAACCCTTACACAGGCAGCATCACTACCAGCTTCTGGACCAGCAGACATGCTCTGAGAGCGTCCTCTCCCATCTGGCTTGAGCTGGGATCTGAAATAGCCACTGGCCTCCTGCAGCCCTGCAAGCCCAGCGCATGCAGCTTTGGGCTGTGCGAAAGGCATGGTCTATTCTTTGCTCTGTTCTACACACATTCCCTACCAGTCAGCTGCTCAACAAAAGCAGTCTCATCTTGGTTATGAGTATTCAATGCTTTCCAAAGACGTTAAATCAAGATCTGGTTCACTCAGAAACAGCCTCCTCCTCCCCAAGGCGAAGGGGCAGCAGTTATGTATGTTGGTCAGCAGGGGCTCTTTTTGCCACTTGGCTTCCTCTGAGTGGTCCAGAAACCATCTCCAATACACTGGGTCCTCTCTTTAAAACCTCCTCCAAGCTTTTCAGAGTATGAGGCTGCAGGCCCTGCAGAGAGCAGCCACAGGGCTCCCACAGTCAGGATTCTGTCCTGTGGCCACCCACAGAAATCCACAACAGCAGTGTGGTTGCTGGAAACCAGGACAGCCCTACCAAACCTGAAGGAGGGAGTGGCCAACTCCACCCATGAGTGGCCTTTTCCTTGAAGACCACAGGACAGTGATCAGGGCATTTTGCCAAGCAAACTATGCTTATCGATGAAGACATCTCCCAGCTGGACTCAGAACAACTTAATCACTGTTGACTTAAGTACAGAGAGGGTTAGAATCTCTGAATAAATACCCCTGGATTTTGTTCCCTTAACACATGACCCTGGTGGCTCAGACGGTAAAGTGTCTGTCTACAATGCAGGAGACCTGGGTTCAAGCCCTGGGTTGGGAAGATCGCTGGAGTAGGAAATGGCAAACCACTCCAGTACTATTGCTTGGAAAATCCCATGGACAGAGGAGACTGGTAGGCTACAGTCTAAGGGGTCACAAAAAGTCGGACACGACTGAGCGACTTCCCTTTCCCTTTTCTTTTCCTTAACACATGATCCTGCCACAAGTTCCAGAGAATGTTTGTTTGAGTGTATGCTGATGTGTCTAAGTGTCCGTATAATAATAATTTAAATCACTTTGCATTTATAGAATGCTTATAATGTGGAACATCTCATGGAGTCCTTTGTATTTATAATGTTTTTTAATATAATGCATCTGGAGGTACTCTCTCACTTACCTATGAAGAATTTAGGATTAGAAAGGGTGAGTTACCTCCCAGAGGTTTCAGAGCTAGAAAGTGGCAGAGGCAGGTGGGGTCTGAAAGGAGGTGTGGCTTCTAAGCGCCTTCATGCTGGACGAGGGTCTGGAATTCCGCTTAGCCTCCTGTTGCTCCCATCCCAACACTGCCTTAATCTTGGGGTTGCTTTAGAAGAAGGGGCAAGGCTGAGTGTAGAATCAGAAGGGGAAGGTGAGGTCAGAATGTACAAGCTAGTTGATGCTGGAGCTTGTTTGGATGTCTTGAAATTCACCAGGGCTTGGACCATTCTTGCGGGATGGGGCCCTTCCCATGGAGCAACTGAGGGCTCATTAGTGTCACTGAGCACCAGGTGAGAAAGATAAAAAGGAAAGTGAAGAGGCAAAAAGGGAGGGGGACAACAGGGCTGAAGCAAAGGATGAAGAGCAGAGAGGGAGAGAGGGGAGAGGTGGCTGGTGGCCTGAAGACCCTTGCTTGGGAGCCCCCCGCCTGGGGAGCTGGTAGAGCAAGCACAGCCTTCATTCTCTCGCGCAGGGCCAACAAAGGGCAGCTGAATCACAGGATTTCTCAGGAAATAAAAATTCCTAGCACACCCCTGGGGCCTCGGGTAGAAAAACTGACAACGTGTTGATTGAAAACAGACCCAGCTGAAATGTGCCCGCAGCGTGAGGCCGCCTTCTCACAGGTTCACAGCGACACCTAGTGGTCTCTGAGGGCACCTGCCGCCTCCGTGGAAACGATGAGGCCTGTGGTCTGGTATTCTGGGTCTAGAGCAGAAACGTCCTCTTTACCCTAGCTGTCAAAGACCATATTTTGCTTTGTGGAATATGTCAGTATTGTGAGAGGAATTCCACGCATTCCCAGGAGCCAAAGACCAGACTTCCTACTACAGTCAGTTATGTATATTCAATTGACTGCAGCGGCTAGATTTTCTGATGTGGTCATTATTTATTCCGGTTTAATTCTTTTCATCTATTAAATCGAACTGAATGTATTTAATGGCATTACCTTTAGAAGACCTTTACATAAATGAATTCACCAATTCCAGACATTTCTTTGTTAGATCACGTGTTGGGAAAATATGACTATGCTTTTACATGAGGTCAAAGACCATGGCTTCCATCATCACTCTGATCAATAAGTCTGCTTAAAAATGAAAACTAAGCATCTCTTTCTGAATAATGTCCCTTGAACATTTTCATCCCCTTCCTTGCTTCCCTTCGCGCCATTTGAGCTTTGGCTAATTTACTTGTCTGAAGGCTCCCTGGGGGGCAGAGTATGTCCAGTGTTAGTACAATGCCTGGGACATAGTTAATGCTCAAAAACTCTCTCTTAATTGAATGACTTCAGCTCCTGATCAGGCAGTGGAGGGCACAGGAGGGAGGTCAGATAATCCAATTTCCTGGCAAGGGCTGCTATAGGATTCTAGACTCCAGGGGGACTTTATCAGGCCAAGAAGACCCTTGCCTGGCAACTCAGCTTCTTGTCAATGGCTGGGGATGGTCTGTGGTTAAATAGTAGCCCAGGGTGGCACTTGTAGAGCTCTGTGAAAATGCCTATTAAATGCCTGTGGGCTGGCACTCCTGGGAGGGCTCCATGAGGCCATATTTTACAGGGACCATCAAGAGACCCACTGAGGGCTTTCTTTTTGACGAAAAAACCATGAGCTCTGGCAATCCAATCTTACTGGCAAGGAAATACTTATCCCCAAGCTAAATTTTATCTAAATTACATTGCCAAATTACCTATGTTAACTGGGTTCCATTGGTCACAAAAATCAGCTACTCACAGATCTACTGGGAAGCCACTTGTGGAAATAAAGAGCATTAGCCCCATTGTGTGATCTCTCCAGAACCCAGAAGATGCAGAAGACCTGACAATTTGGAGTGTGGTATAGTGGATGGGGCTCATATTGGTGCCAGCCCAGGATCATTTGAATAACCTTCCTAAGTTATGGAAACAGGCCATGGTAGGGCCATTGCCTCACTGGGATGGAGATCAGAACTCAGTTCCCCAAATCACTTCTGCAGCTCAGACACAGACATGTGGCCTGGGCTCTGCCAGTTGGATGCAGCAACTTGAAACTTAAATAGAAGAGTAAAAAGCAAGGGAGCAGTTGCCACACAGGACTGCATCTTTGTGATGGGGGAGAAGTATGGCAAGGAGTGTGGAGCCCCCAGAGGCGGCAGGACAGGGAGAGATACTCCCAGTAACAGGAGCCAGAGGCCGTGGGATCAAGCCTGTGACTGGACCAGGGTTTATAGCTGCAGAGCCTCAAGCCCTCTTCTCTAACTCTGCCAGAGAGTCTGTAAGCCCCTAATAGCCTCTCATACATTGTTCTTCTATTTAAACAAAGTAGAGTGAGTTGTTGTTGTTCAGTCTCTGGGATATGTCCAACTCTGCAACCCCATGGACTGTAGCCCACCAGGCTCCTCTGTCCATAGGATTTTCCAGGTAAGAATACTAGAGTGAGTTAGTTGTTTGTTAATAAGAACCCTGTTAGATAAATCTGCCATTAAATTATAGTTAGTTTTCATGGATATTGGAATCAGAAAGTCATTCAGCATTCAAGAAGGTTCATGTCAAGAGTTCAAGGATCATTACCTCAGAGAGATTGCAGTCAACTACTTTGTTTGGGGCTGAGGTGGATATCTGGTGTGACTGCCTATTCAACATGTCTCCAGGGACAACCATTTTTCTATTGTTAATTTAAGCCCTGTCTTCTGGTAGTACTGACATCTTGCCCTAGATCCAAAGCTGTGGCACAGGACTCAGGCCAGGCCAATTAGGTTGCTGCTTTTCCCTGGCCTCAGTGATTGGTTCAGGGATGGATACATGTCCCAAGGTGGACCAATGAGAGCCATCCCTGGAACTTGGGCTGTATTGCTAGGGAATTACTCTTACTCTGCTGAGCCTCCTCAGCTGGGGGGAGGTAAGCATGAAACATGAAGCCAGTGCTTGCCATCATGTCAAGTGTGGGAGTTGCTGCCAACCAAAGAATAAACCCTATTGGAGGAAAGCAAGAGTAAGAGATAGATACTAATTTCCAATGGTTTAGTCACTAAGTCATGCCCGATCTTGCAACCCCATGGACTGTAGCCTGCCCGGCTCTTCTGTCCTTGGGATTTTCCAGGCAAGAATACTGGAGTGGGTTTCCATTTCCTTCTCCAGGGGATCTTCCCGACCCAGTGACTGAACCTGGGTCTCCTGCATTGCAGGCAGATTCCTTACCAACTGACCTACCAGGGAAGCCCCTAATTTCCAATGATACTGCACATTTGGATCCAGCCAGGACCAAAATCAGTACCATCCTTTAGATTTTTTAATTATATGAGCCATGAATTCCCTTGTAAGTTAATTTGAGTTCAGTCTTTGTCACTTAAAACTAAAAGGGTCCTGACTAATTCCATGGTGCATGTTCAAACACTAGAATTTTTGGCAAGGCTTCAAAGGGATTAAATTACATCCCCACTTATATCATTCACTTGATTACTCTTCAAGCCTGTGTTTTCATTTGAGGATAACTGCTATGGCCCCAACTGTGCTCTGTACTCACAAAACCAAGTTTGCACACACTCTAGGAAACACGAGGTTCCTTTGCCCATGCTTGTCAGTCCACTCTACCTCTCACACCTCTCCCATACAATGTGCCCATTTGCGGTCCTCCCATTCTACATGTTGAACACTTCTCTCAACATTCTGTCTGAGGTGCACTGTTGTAACAATATATATCTTCAGTTACAACAAAAGGCACATCCTCCACCTTGAACACAATATGGTACCCACCTGTGAGGGTAGCTGCCAGCCCGTGTGCACAGGCATTTGGGTTCAGAACCATTGGTCCTGGATTTCCAGCATCAGGGTGACTCAGCGATGACAATCTTCACACCCCTCTTCTAAGTGTGTCTCCATGATTCTTGTCCCGCTACCAGCTGGCTTGTTTTCTCTTCATTTCCAAAATCAACTCCCAAAGAGAGAAAGATCTAACTTGAATGATCTTTGATTCAGCTGGACCACATCTGACAATACCAGTCGGTCCATGCATGGAGGTCCTGGGCCAAGCATCCTCCTCTGTCCAATCACACGTGGGCAAAGGATGGTATGGTCAAAACACGGCAAAGTCTGGATGAGCAATGCCTTGAGGACTCTTCTCTCCTTGGAGGCTATGACCACGGCAGTGTTCTCAGCCAGGAATGGTGTGTTTGGTCACTCCCATGATCAATGTGTCTGGTAACTTCTCCTGTCCTATAAATAACAGAATAAAATCATAATGATGAGGGATGTGGATACTAATAATAACTCTGAAGAACTGGCTTCAGGTTCAGTACCTCTGTTCTTGCTGCATCACACGTACTGGCTGTCTCTGAAAGTTGTCAGCTTTATTTTCCTATAAGCCAAAGGGTTAACTGGGTTTGAGAAACTCTGAGGAGACAGCCTGGATTTAAACACCCCTTTCCCTTGACACAGAGCTCTCAGCTGCTACCCTCATTGTGGGTCGAGTGCCTTTAGATATGTGAACATTCTCAACTCCTTTCCCTAAGCCTGATGATGGCCTACTTCCCCTGTCGCTGGGAGAGGGCTGTGAATACCCTCAGCGCTGGTATCCCACTTGTTTCTAGCTTAGTCTGTGGCATTGCATCAGCCTACTAAGGCCAACTCCAGAACATCCAGCTTTGAGCCAAAGTGCTTTCAAAATAACAAAAGGTTCATACCCGGGAGGCCCATCTCTGACCAGCCACACATATGGAGTACTGCAAGCTCTAGCATTAACTCACCGTGTGATTTTTCAGCAAATTGAAAAATACTAGGCTGCCTCCTTTCTTAGTAAAAAAAAAAAAATCCATAACTAGCAGGCTTGGCAATGGGAAGGAAGCTGGTGAGAAGGGTGGGCTGCACCAGAGCCCCCCTTGCTTCAACATGGAGTTTCCCCTGGCCTGACATTGACTGTGGTTGGTCTAAGATATTACCCTCTCCCCCTGGACTGACTACTTCAAGGTCTAGAACACCATCAGTAAAGTCTAATTCCTTGTTGTATCTGAAGTTGCCTTAGTAGCTCATTTCTCCAAAGTTGTGGGGTCTTTGTTCATTGTGTATTTAATTCACCAAACAAGGACTCTTTTCACCTTGGCTGCCAAACAGTATCTCAAGTCAAAAGTGGCCTCTGGTCTACATGGACAAATCAAGGTGACTTATTCCCACTCTGGAGGAGATGTGGCTTAGTGGTTAAAGGCATGCACTCTGATATTGGATATACTTGGGGTCAAACATTTGTGACCTTGCGTAAGTCATTTAACATTTTTGTGCTCTGTTTCCTACCCTGTAAGATGGGGATGATGATGCTGTAAGTCTGCCCCATGGAGAAGTGTGCAAGTTAAACAAGATCTTGTACATGTAAGCAGTAAACACCCAGTTTTTTTGTGTGTGTGTGTGTTTTTTTTTTCCAGCTCAGTGGGATTTTCCAAGGAGACACCAGAACTTCCCCTGGGGAAGTTCCTCTTCTTCTGGGGCTGCCTGCACTTTGAAGCCCTTCTAGGTAAAGGTGGCAGAAACGTCATACATCATAGCAGCCGCTACAGGGTTCTCCTCACAGCTCTGTTCCTCCTGCCTCCCTGGGAGCAATGTCATGGGCTCCAGAGAAGATGGCCAAGGTGACAGCCAACTTGGAACCTGCAAGTCTGGACTGGGGCCCCTCACTGTGTGGGAAGTGTGTTGACCACCGGTGGGTGTGAGTGACCCACCACTCTTCAATTGGGTGTTCTTTTTAGGTGCACTGCTGCTCGATGTCACTGTGCACAGGACTTCAGAGCAGGGGACAGACATGGGGGAGGGGCCCCCACCCCGCCTGCCTCCTGGTCTGTGACAGTCACGTGGCTCTGAGAAAGTGGCTCAACCGGACAGGCCCCCCAGGTCCTGGCTCCCAGAAACCTAATCCGGGCTCAGCCAGGCTTTTGTTAAATCGCTGATCTAAGAGTCTGGCAAATCCATTAAGAACAGTATCTGGGAGGATTTCTGGACCAAACAGGGCTCCCAGAATCATCGTCCCTAGAAAGGCTGGTGTGCCCAGCGCTTTGCAGTTTGCAGGGCTTTGATGCGCCTCGGGCCAGTCACAGAACAATTCTGTGGGGTGGGCAGAGTTTAGAGGAGAGAAAATTCCCTGTGGAGTTTTAAATCTGTGAATAGCTTTGAGGTCATCTGCTTCAACCCCTTTGCCAAGTAGATGAAGAGAGGAAAGTCCAGAGAGGGCTAGGTGACTGAGTTAATAGGAACAAGCAGGGCCAGGCTCACTATCTGGGACCTCTGTCTCTCTCCCACATCAAGCTGTACCTAAGACTGGGAACCCTTGCCTGACCGGGAAGACAGACATCCTGAAAGCCCATGCCCAGCTTGAGGCTGCTTTGTGCCTGAGCCCAGGTTGCATGTGGCTTCCCTGACTGCTCAGCAGGTAAAGAATCTGCCTGCAATTCAGGAGATGAAGGAGATGCAGGTTCTATCCCTGGGTCGGGAAGATTCCCTGGGGGAGGAAAACGGCAACCCACTCCAACATTGTTGCCTGAAAAAATCCCATGAACAAAGAGGAGCCTGGAAGGCTATAGTCCATGGGGTTTCAAAGAGTCAGACACAACGGAGCAACACACACACACACACACACACACACCACACACACACCAGGGTCCATCACAACACAGCTTCAGCAACAGTCCTTTGTGGGGGAGAGGGGACAAAGCCAGCCCAGGTGATTGCTCCAGCTTTTAGCTGCCCTCAAGAACCTCCACGAGTCTTCTCAAGTCCTAGGCTGGGAATGTCAGACTTTAGGCAAGAATTTTTCAACCCGAGGATGAGTCAACCCGGATCATTCCCTGGCCTGTCCTGCTTTTCCGGGAATCTCCTAAAGTGCTGGAACTTAGGGTGGAACTTGAAAGATAGATCCCTGCTTTTAATCCATTAAGTCTGCGGAGCACAGATGATTTTTTTCAGCACTGGACTGGTTGGTACCACTCGAGGACAGGGGCCGTGCCGTCCCTTCCTTACTGAAGAACCCCACCGGTCCTTAGCATACAGAGGAAGGGAGGGTATGGGGGGAGGAGGAAACTTTACAGAGGGGGCTGGGTGCCATTTACACTTTCAATTCCCCCAGATAGGTGGCTGGAGCACTCTCCTGGGTGCCAGAGGCTGGCTGCGCCTGTGGTCTGTCTGGGTGGAGAGGGTGAGGCTGCCCATACAAGCACATTTCCTCAGAAACACATCTGCTCAACCGCATGAAAAACAGCAACTCTGCTGACTTATTTAGCGTCCATTAAGTTCATATTCAAATGAACATGTGGGAAGGAAAGGGGCGGCGTTACAACAGTGCAGAGGCTGGGAGAGACATTTAAAATGTATGAAGATCTGTGCACCAGATGTTTGTTTCACCTCAAGAAAATAAAATGATAGAACAACACAGATTGAAATGTCACAACCAAATCTCTGACTGTGAGAGCAGCAAGGGAAAGCCTGCTCTGTCTCCTGCTCTGCCTTCTCTGGGTCCACTCCAAGTTCACGTTGCAGAGACTGGTGTGAGTCCAGTCACAGAGTCTCAGCTCTTGGTGTGAGCGGCAGTCACAGCTGAGGTCATCAGTACACACGCAAGACTATCCGAAATCTTGAACAACACAGACTCTCTTTGCACACGAAGGGTCTCAGCCAGCTGGCTGGTGTTCAGTGGGCTGTGCCAGAGGCAGACATGAATGCTGATGAGTGTGCAGCTGCCCGAAGGTCACAGTGCAAAGGGTGGGAGCCCTGGAATGAGTCCCTGGAAGCTCTCCCTGCATTTCGGGGTTGGTCAGCTAGCTGGTACCAAGCCTCCTCTCCCAGCAGGAGGGGCTACATCCAAGCTCATGTTCATGCAGACTGAGGGTTCCTCTCTACCACCCCCCAACCCAGGAGGCATCACAACACCCCAGGTAATGCCTGCACATCTCCTCTGCCTGGGGCCCAGTAGCATGCGTGTTCCTTCAGCGACTTGGTGAACCCTATGGGCCCATTCACCCTGGTACCAGGAATGATAACAGGATGGGGGAACGTGACAATGTCTGCCTCTGTCTTGGGGCTCTCCTATGGCCTCTTGAGCTTTCCCTCTCCCCTGCTGCTGCTGCTAAGTCACCTCAGTAGCGTCCGACTCTGTGCGACCCCATAGACGGCAGCCCACCAGGCTCCCCCGTCCCTGGGATTCTCCAGGCAAGAACACTGGAGTGGGTTGCCATTTCCTTCTCCAATGCATGAAAGTGAAAAGTGAAAGTGAAGTCACTCAGTCGTGTCCGACTCTTAGTGACCCCATGGACTGCAGCCTACCAGGCTCCTCCATCCATGGGATTTTCCAGGCAAGAGTACTGGAGTGGGGTGCCATTGCCTTCTCCGTCCCTCTCCCCAGTTTTCCTTAACTCATGTTATGGGATTTCGTCAAATCCAGTTTCTGAGGGCAGGAATTCAGATAGGACCCATGTGGCAGGACCCCAGGATGAGGGATCTAGTCACTCCTCAGAGCTGTCTCCACCACACTTAGAACCACAAGAGCCTAGTGACAAGGAGCAGCACTTTTAATGCCACCACAAGCCTGGAGGCACAAAGCCAAAGGGCAGGAGTCTCCAAGGAGCCATGGGAGGAATTTCTTTAAGTGGTGACTGCACAAGGGAAGGAGCTGTGGCTGCTTATGGTGATGCTCCTGGGACAGTCCTCTTCATCTGTCTCTCTGACAAGCCCAGCCTTGCTTGACCTCAACACCCAGCCTATCACTGCCTGTTTTATGACTCTCAGTCTCCCAGAAATGGACAATTCTACAGGGTTGCTGGGATTTTTCTGAAGTCTTTGAGATAACTAGCATTTCTTACTGAGTAAAGTAGATGGCCCTGTCTTCAGGTGAGCTCATGGCCTTGGGGAGATAAGTTATTTCAAATCCTAAAAGATGATGCTGTTAAAGTGCTGCACTCAATATGCCAGCAAATTTGGAAAACTCAGCAGTGGCCACAGGACTGGAAAAGGTCAGTTTCCATTCAAATCCCAAAGAAGGGCAATGCCTAAGAATAATCAAACTACCGTACAATTGCACTCATTTGACATGCTAGCAAAACAATGCTCAAAATTCTCCAAGCTAGGCTTCAACAGTATGTGAACCAAAAATTTCAGATGTTTAAGCTAGATTTAGAAAAGGCAGATGAACTAGAGATCAAATTGCCAACATCTGTTGAGTCATAGAAAAACCAAGAGAATTCCAGAAAAACATCTACTTCTGATTCATTGACTATGCTAAAGCCTTTGACTGCGTGGATCACAACAAACTGTGGAATATCCTTAAAGAGATGGGAATACCAGACCACCTTACCTGCCTCCTGAGAAACCTGTATGAAGATCGAGAAGCAACAGGTAGAACTGGACATAGAACAATGACTGGTTCAAATTGGGAAAGGAGTACATTAGGGCTGTATATTTTCACCCTGCTTATTTAACTTATATCCAGTGTACATCATATGAAATGGCAGGCAAGATGAAGCACAAGCTGGAATCAAGATTGCCGGGAGAAATATCAATAACCTCAGATATGCAGATGACACCACTCTTAGGGCAGAAAGTAAAGAGGAACGACAGAGCCTCTTAATGAAGGTGAAAGAGGAGAGTGAAAAATCTGGCTTAAAGCTCAACATACAAAAAACTAAGATCATGGCCTCCAGTCCCATTACTTCATGGCAAATACATGGGGAAACAATGGAAACAGTGACAGACTTTATTTTCTTGGGCTCCAAAATCACTGCAGATGGTGACTGCAGCCATGAAATTATAAGCTCCTTGGAAGAAAAGCTATGACAAACCTAGACAGCCTATTAAAAAGCAAAGACATTGCTTTGCCAACAAATGTCCGTATAGTCAAAGCTATGGTTTTTCCAGTCATCATATATGGATGTGAGAGTTGTACCATAAAGAAGCCTGACTGCTGAAGAATTGATGCTTTTGAACTGTGGTGTTGGAGAAGACTCCTGAGAGTTCCTTGGACTGCAAGGAGATCAAACTAGTCAATCCTAAAGGAAATCAATCTTGAATATTCACTGGAAGGACTGATACTGAAGCTGAAGCTCCAATACTTTGGCCACCTGATGCGAAGAGCTGACTCATTTGAAAAGACCCCGATGCTGGGAAAGACTGCAGGCAGGGGGAGAAGGGGACAACAGAGGATGAGATGGTTGGATGGTATCACCAACTCAATGGACATGAGTTTGAGCAAGCTCCAAGAGATGGTGAGGGACAGGGAAGCCTGGCATGCTGCAGTCCATGGGGTCATAAAGAGTCAGACACAACTGAGCGACTGAACAACAACTGAAAAAGTGGGGGAGGAGTGGTCTGCGCCCAAACCTTCTATGCCCTGATGAGCAGTCTTTGTAAGCTCAGGCGGGAGGGGTAGCTGGCAGAACAGCCATTGAGGTCACTTTCACTGAGTTTCTTTCGGTTCCCCAATTGCGCTGCGCTTTCTCACATCTCAGAGCACTCGGACCTGCAACCCTGCTGTCCAGATTTGGTCACTCATTCAGGCAACACACATTTGCCAAGCTTCTCTTACACACCAGCCACTGTTTTCAAGGTGCAGGGTGAACTAGCTGATGGTGTGGTGGGCTCTGAAAATGACAGTGAGGTGCGGCTTGTGCCTTCCTCATCTCAGTACCCCATCTGCCAGTGCATCACTGTGAGGACATGTGACCCGTGGTTCTCAGGGTGGATCGGCAAAGGAAACCCCAGGGGCACAGGGGTGGGGAGAGAAATTCCAGATCCTGAGGGTGATCTAGGAGGACTGGAAATTCAACCCCTCTTTTCCCCAATACTCATCAAGGCAAGCTCTCAACTTTTTAACCAAGATCCACTATAAAAAACATCTCTAGCATTACAATCCAGTACACATATACATAATAAAATATGCACATGAATATACTCACAGCTGTAAAATGTTCCATTATCAAACTTTACTATGTATGATGAATTCTGATATTTTATTCTCTCTTATGCTATCCTATCCTACCCTATCCTATTCTATCCAAAAACGCTGGTCATAAGTTTTGCAGCACACTGCTGCTGCTGCTGCTGCTGCTAAGTCATATCAGTTGTGTCCGACTCTGTGCGACCCCATAGACAGCAGCCCACCAGGCTCCCCTGTCCCTGGGATTCTCCAGGCAAGAGCACTGGAGTGGGTTGCCATTTCCTTCTCCAATGCATGAAAGTGAAAAGTGAAAGTGAAGTCGCTCAGTCGTGTCCGACTCTTAGCAACCCCATGGACTGTAGCCTACCAGGCCCTCAGTCGATGGGATTTTCCAGGCAAGAGTACTGGAGTGGGGTGCCATTGCAGGATGACAAATATCCATTTAAAAAACACCAAAGTAGGGAAAGGAAGCAAGGTAACACTTTGTGTCAGGAAACAGTTACAATCAAATCTTACTTTAAATGCACACATTCAAGGAATATTCTCCTTAGATTCCTCTATAAATCAAATCAATCTACTTTTAATTTGCATTCATGAGGACCCAACCTTCTGCTTTGGAGTTTCCTTAGAATAATGTATGGCCTACCAGCCAGATCTAGCCCTCTGCCTGTTTTTATAGACCCATGAGCTAAGAATCATTTTATATGAAAAAAAATCAAAAGAAGAAAAATTTCCTAACACATGAAAATTACATGAAATTCAAATTTCAGTGTCTGTATTTGTTGGATCTCAGCCATACTCATCTGTTTGAATATCATCTGGGGTAACTTTTGCGCTACCATGGCAGACTCGAGCTTGGCCTGCAAAGCCTAAAATATTTACTATGGGGCCTTGACCCCTGGCTTAAAGTGTGGTATTTCTTATGCTATGGGATGACCCCCAAAGACATGGTTTTGCCGGTGAGGGGCCTTTAAAGGAGAAGCTGGATGAGATAACCTGGCTTTACTGAGGCTGCCTCTGAGCCTCTCCTTGGCCAGAAGGAGCATCATTCTAACCCCAGGACCGACTGACGGCCGAGCAGATGTCCAGGGGCCCCTGCCGCCCTCAGGCACTGCACAGCCTGACCCAGGGAAGGTTGGGGCCAGAACTCAAGAAGCTCAGCTTTTGAAAAATTGGCTAGCACTAGACTCAGACCTCTCCCCTTGCCCTTTCTCTTCCCAATTATCTTGCTGTTACTAGCAACACCTTTCTCTGGTCTTGTTTTTATTTTTCTTTGGGCTTGTATGGTCTCTGGGTCACACCTTCCCAACAAAGTATATGGCAAAGTCAGTTTTTTGGGAAATATTAATAAATGTCTTTCCCCTCTCCCTGGACTTTAACACCTCCTCTCTTCAAACTCCCTGTCACCGCCAGGAGCCAAGCTGTTCTGTGCTCTGTTTCGAGGCAGCTGCCATGAGGGAGCATCTCTGGCTTCAACTTCAGAATAGAAGCCACATATGTAATTTTAAAGTCTCTAGGGGCCACAAAAAAGTAGAAGCAGGTGAAATTCATTTTAATAAGGCACTTTATTTAACCCAATATATCCAAAGTATTATCATTTTAACTTATAATTAAGATTTTAAAGTTACTCATGAGATATTTTATATTATTGTTTGTGCCAAGTTTTTGTTGTGTATGTTATACTCGCTGTGCTGTTCTAAGTCGCTTCAGTCCTGTCCAACTTTTTACAACCCTATAGACTGTAGCCCACCAGGCTCCTCTGTCCATGGGATTCTCCAGGCAAGAATACTGGAGTGGGTTGCCATTTCCTTCTCTAGGGGAATCTTCTTGACCAAAGCTGTTTCAGGCTCAAGGCTTCCCCCACCGTGTTCTCAGGGCAGAAGGGGGTGGAAACAGAGGGGTGGGCCCTGTGCAGAGAAATCAGTGGGGTGAGGAGGGATGCAGACCCTGAAGATGCAGAGTTCAGTCCTCAGGAGTTGTCAGCAGACACAGTGACCTTTACTGAGGGCACTGGCTGGCCTCCCCTCATGGTGGGAGTTTCTTCTGTAGCAGCCAACACATCTCCACAGGGCAAGATACCATCCTGGCCTCCAGCTATGGCTCTGTCCTTATCTAATCTGCCCTTGGAGCTCACTGCCCTGCCACTTCCCCAGATCTGATGTAATCCCAGATGGAGAGAGAGACAGAGACAGAAAGACTGGACATCTAGTGGATGGAGCCAACCTAAGATTCCTCTCCGACCTGGGACAGGCTTGGTATGTGACAGTGACTGACATTTCAGTACCCCTAGGGCATGTGTGGGACAAGGCAATGGCAACCCACCCCAGTACTCTTGCCTGGAAAATCCCATGGACGGAGGAGCCTGGTAGGCTGCAGTCCATGGGGTCATGAAGAATCAGACACAACTGAGCGACTTCACTTTCACTTTTCACTTTCATGCATTGGAGAAGGAAATGGCAACCCACTCCAGTGTTCTTGCCTGGAGAATCCCAGGGACAGGGGAGCCTCATGGGCTGCCGTCTATGGGGTCGCATAGAGTTGGACATGACTGAAGCGACTTAGCAGCAACAGCAGCAGCAGGGCGTGTGTGTGTTCTAACTCTCTTGGAGTTGGTGTGTCTGTGAGGGTGTGTGATGGGCTTTGGAATGTGGTGGAAATTAAGAATGAGTGGATGGAGAGCAAAGTATCCAGACAGATGTCGGGGATGAGCAGAAGCAACACCCACTTTCCATACAACTGTAGAGCCTGCTGGGCCCCATGCCACCACCTTGACTTCGGGACAGGGTCTCTGCTTTTTCTGCTCCATTCCTAACATTGTTTCTTCCCAGGATGGTCCCACTGTGGAAGGGGGAGTAGATCGAGAAGAGGTTGAATTTCCTCATCTCCCCACATCTCTGACCCGACATGGACCCATGGTAACTTTGCCTAATTTGAGAGGTGGAGAGGCTTTCTCCAGGCCCCCTTTTGCTAATGGACAGCCACAAAATTCCTTCCTCTCATCTGCCAGACTTTGAAAGCTTGACCTGCCTTTCACAGAAGTCAGCTTGAGTTCAATTACAGTAGATTGCCTGATCTCATTTATTTTCTCCTGTATACTTGAAGTTAGGACAGCTATAATTTGAAATGGAAATTTATGCAAATACTATGTAAATTAGGTCATTCCCAGATTAACTGGGGGGAAAAATCTGGTTGTCTTAGCAGGCACCATCTGTTCCCTCCTCATTCTTTCCATATCTGCACCCCACCCCTCTTTCTCAATCCACTTTGAAACTTGTTTTCCTGTGGCTGAGAAAAGAGATCTTTCAAGGGAGGGACACAAACCACCCATCTATGTTCCAGGTAGGCTGTTCAAACATCCCTTCACTTTTGGGAAGAGGTTCAGGTGAGGGATCAGAATGAGGTTTAGGCTTAGCTGTTGGCTAATGGTGCTTCCTCGAAGGAGAGAGCTGCTGAGGCTGGCTGTGCAGGCCTGTTTCGAGCTGTCTTGGAGAGACCTGCCACACCCCTCATGTATTCCGTGTCCGCCCCTCTTTCCTCCTGGCCTATGCTTTCCTTATGATTCTTCTTTCTTCCTTCTTATTGCCTTTGCCCGAAGCCCTCTTACAGCACCCAGAAGCTCTCTTACTCCCCTACTGTAGCATTATAGTGGAAAGGTTTAGGGACTGTGCAACCTTGGGCACTTCTGGGTCCTGGCTGGCACCAGGAGGGCTCCAGTGCCCAGGCTTCCAATCCTTTACCCAAGGCGGCAGCCCATTCCTGCTTTGGGGCAGTGACAGCTTCACTCCTGCTCTGGGAAGGCAGAACCTAGTATCCCCATTGCCAGAGGAAGGTTCTACTCCACAACTCTGAGCCTCTTTGCTTATAAAAGCTGTTAATGGGGGGCAGTGGGGAGAGGGGGGCTCGGGGCTACTTCATTCAGTATCACTTTCTCCTTGAAGGGGGTAAAAGTGAGAGACTGCCCTGCTATTCATTAGCTCCTCCAATCTGCAATGAAGAAGCCTCAGAAAGCAAAGCCATAGCTGACTCTCAGTAAAAAAATAACTTCAGTGTAAAGATTTTTGTGGCTGCTAGTCACTGAGATTTTGAGGTTGTTATTGCAGCAAAACTTAATGAGAGCTGACTAATATACCCTCTATAATTTTTATTAGCCTTTTCTCAAAGCCCCCTCAAATTCCAAAAAATTCTTTAATGTGCTCATGTGATATTTTCTCAATATGAGGTCAAATGAGAATAGAATCAGCTTCAAAAAAACTCCCTTTTTTCATGATTTGTTATATGACAGTACTAACTATATTTGCATAAATAGCTTCAAAAGCACACCTCTAGGCAGTGAAGACTGTCAATGCAAAGGCTCAGAAGCCAGAAAAAAATTAGTCCAGTATCAGAACAGTAGGAAATGAGGTCAGAGAATTGGGGGTGGAGGGTGGACAGTGGGGGTCTTGAGCTTGGTCCCATAAAAGGTGCAGTTTCAAAACAGAAGCACAAGGTGGCACCATGATACCCCTCCCAGTCATGGTTGACCACACACGCTGCTGGCAGAGGAGGAGGCAAACACCCCTCCAGAAAGCTTCTGCCAGGGAATTGAAGTCCAGTAAGCATCAAGAAATCATAAAAGATTCTTAGAAATTAAAGAATGTTTGAGATCTCCCAATCCAATCAGTTGCCATATGGGGTCCATGGTATCTATGGAGGGACTCCAGGATTCTGAGAATTTCTTGAATTGCAAAAAGCACTTTTCAGGGAAAATTCCAAGGGGTCTATCACCCCAAAGGGTAAAGAACCTCTGATTCCAACCAGTTGTCCTTCCAGGATCAGACTTGATGAGAATTTGCTCGGGCTCAGACAGCCTGGGCCAGATCCACACTTAACCAGGTACCCTGGATCCTGTGGCTCTTGTGGTAAAGGACCCACCTGCCAATACAGGAGACATAAGAACTGAGGGTCGATCCCTTGGTCAGGAAGATCCCCTGGAGGAGGGCACAGCAACCCACTCCAGTGTTCTTGCCTGTAGAATCCCAAGGCAGGCTACAGTCCATAGGGTTGCAAAGAGTAGGACACAACTGAAGCTACTTAGCTACACATGCGCTGGATCCAGACCTGGGTCTATAAGCCCTGTTCTCTCTTAGTGGAGGAATCAAGAGAATGCCCAGGCTTGAGGATAAGGGGTCTCCTTCAAGAAACTAGAGCTTTTGTGTGGGGTCTGCAAACTCTCCACTGCTTTTCCCCTGAGTAAACAATAAAGTGTGCATACCTATGCATTGCTGATTTTCAGAGGTGCCTACATGTTCATTGGATAAATAAAATATCACTTTATGTGGTTACTGAATTCATAGTCTCTTTGATCATTACAGAGTTTCTCACCTACTGGATGTTCTCTCTGTATATATCTTACAAGTCTAATATATAATTAGTCTAATACTAATATATATTGGATTCCATATGAATCTATTATAATGGGAGGTTGTCTGTCAAATATTTTGAGCTAAATGGAAATCTTTATGCACAAACTGTTGGAATCATAGTCCATGGAAAGAGAGGAGAGACCGTGTGTGAAAGTGTGATGACCAGGGGTGGCCAAGGGATGGATGCCTGGTCAGGAAGTTGTGGCAAGTGGCAGGCAGAGCGTGGAGGCAGAAATGAGACTCAAGCCGTGGGACCGCTCAGGTGGAACCACAGAGACCAAGACTCGCTCTTCTGACTGGGAAGATGCAAATTTTTCAATTAAGCATCTTGCTTAAAAAAAAAAAATCTCCTGATACCACTGTATTTACTATTGGTGTTTTAAAACACCAATTTAAATACCACATGTACTGGTATCCCTTCTCAAAACCAGACTTCCCCCTTCTTGCCTGAGAGCTGGGCTTCAGAAAACCCAAGCATCAACCTTGGATGGTTAGACCTGCAGGTGGGCAGTTCCCTAGGGACCATTCCAACCAAACTGAGAGCAGAAAGGCGAGCTGAGGATTGGGGTTCCCTTCATGGGCTTCTATCAGCTTCTCTCCACTTCACTGCCTAAGCATGTCCTTCAGACACAGGCCCAGGGACCAGAGTGACTCATTATTTATCAAGGGCCTCCTGGAGAACGTGGGAGACTGAGAACAGGAAAATCATGTTGTGGTGTCTTCGGACCTTGCCTGGGTGCTGGCCAAACTTGACCAGGTTCAAGCTGCCCAGGTGACTGTTGAGACACGCCCTGCCCTCCCAGCCACCTTGGGAGGTGTGTGTGGACTTGGCCGCTGCCAGAGATTGCCTGTTGTTGCCATTCCTCACACTGACCACTCTGCTCGCCCAGACACCACTGTAGCTCCATTGTCCATGGTGGCCTGGGCCGACCAGCTTGGCCTGGAGCCCTGCCCTGGGAGGATGCAGGCTACCGCGGCCTCACAAAGCACTGCTTTGTGGCCCTGACAGGAGGAATTTGTCATTAGCTGTGAGATGGTCCCTGGCAGATCCTGGCATGTGGTGAGCAGACAGCTCTGTGCTGCTTGCAGTGTACTGAGAACTGCCAGTCGGATGCGATGCCTTCACCTCCTCGCGGACTCCTGCAGCCTCGGGTTCACTGGCACCTTCTGTACTGACCCAGAGCAGAGGTCAGGCTGGCACAAGAGCAGTAGTAGTTTGTGCCCAGTGCCTGTTGCTGTGCAGTTGACAGCACTGGAACTGTGAAGAGTGTACCCTGACCTGGTAGTCCTCCTGGCATCAAGGGATGCTTGGAGCCTGCCCATCCCACATGGGACCCGGGCCAGGTCCCTAAACAGCGGCAGCATCCTGTGGATGCAATATCCAACCAGAAGAGAATGGAAGTGGGTCTCATGGGGTAGGAGTAGTCACACACAAAATCAAAAACCATAAAATTAAAAATGAATAATTTCAACTGCTTTAAATTTGAGAACCTCAGTCCACCACAGGTGCTTTAAAGAAACTGAAAAAATAAGCCACAAACCAGGAAAACATATGCACACATAAGTGACAAAGGATTCAAATCAAGAATATATGAAGTCTGGTACTCCAAGCCACGTGGAAAGGGTCTAGAAGGGACCAACAGTTACTAGAAAAAGAGGAAAGACACAGAGCTAAGTAAACATGGAGACGCCAATCTTGTCAGTATCCAGAAAAATGCAAACCAAGACCGTAATGAGGTCTAGCTCCTGGGGTGAGACATGAAGGGCTCCAGGTCTGGAGAACTCGCCTCAGATGGTTCTCAGTGACCCTGGGCCTTTCCCAGGGAAAGGGGGGCCTGACCTGCTGGGTCCTGCAGAGTGTCTGCTTTGTCCTTCCCCCAAGTACCTTCCTACCCAGAGTCTGAGTGGGACCCCTGTCTTTTCCCTTCCTGTCCCCACCAGTAGGGGTGAAGAGCCCCCAGTCCCAGGCAGATCACCACCCCCACCCCCCCAGGCCTCATTCTTAGCCTCTTCCCTCGGCTCTTCTCTCAGGTCTCAGCCTGGTCACCTGGGCTGCAAAAACATCTTTTCAGTCTGAAATTAAGACAGATAATCCGTCCACATCACCTCACAAGCCCATGGGGACTTCAGACTATTTATGATAAGGTAAATATGCTGAAATTAAAAGACGCTTGCTCCTTGGAAGAAAAGCTATGACGAACCTAGACAGCATATTAAAAAGCAGAACATTACTTTGCTGACAAAGGTCCGTCTAGTCAAAGCTATGGTTTTTCCAGTAGTCATGTACTGACGCAAGAGTTGAACCATAAAGAAGGCTGAACGCTGAAGAACTGATGCTTCTGAACGGTGGTGTTGGAGAAGACTCTTGAGAGTCCCTTGGACAGCAGGGAGATCAAACCAGTCAATCCTAAAGGAAATCACCCCTGAATATTCACTGGAAGGACTGATGCTGAAGCTGAAGCTCCAATACTTTGGCCACCTGATGGAAAAGCTGACTCACTGGTTGATTGGAGGCAGGAGGAGAAGGGGACAACAGAGGACGAGATGGTTGGATGGCATCACCAACTCAGTGGATGTGAGTTTGAGCAAGCTCTGGGAGATGGTGAAGGACAGGGAAGCCTGGTGTGCTGCAGTCCATGGGGTCACAAAGAGTCGGACATGACTGAGCGACTGAACAGCAACAAGTATCCTGAAAATTAGCACCTTCTAGACCAAGTCCAGGTAAAAGAGGGGCTCCCTTGTAACCAAGTAGGACCCTATGGGGACTTCCTGTGGCAGAACCCTCCTCAGGTCCCCTACTGCCTCCTATCTGAAGAAAAACATTGGCCTCCCAGGCCTTCCCCAAGTTTTAAGGACTAAATTTAGCCAGTGAAGTGAGAAAATGCAGACAGAAAATAGCCAAACAAGACAAAATAATAATAGTTCAGCCATTAAGCAAAGTCAAGGACCTTTAGTTCCTCCTCAAGGGCTATAGATAATATTCTGAGCCAAGTCCTTTGTGTTATACTGAAATCTCCACCAGGTCGACGAGGTTACTGTATGCTATCCACAAGCAGGAAGACCCCTCCAAGACTGACTGGAACCAGGTTGATGGTATTGACTCCTGATTACCTCACCACCAAGCAGAAGAATGTCCACAAACTGATCACACACCTTGCAACCCTCTCCCTCACCCTATTTTTAAAAACTCTGATGGGATTTCAGGCCCTTTAAGCTCCAGCTGCTTGGCCCTGCAATTAATAGTGCACTTTCCTTCACCATGTCACTAGATTGACTGTACTGTGCCCACGTGGGCAGACCGACTTCTGGCTTGGTACCTGACTGTAATACTCAGTTGTAAGCCCTTCTCCTTCCTCGTGGACAGCACTGCCTTGCCATCGGCTGAAGCAGAAGCCACGTGTGACAAGGAGCACGTGCAGATTCGGGCTGGCTTGAGGAGGTCCCACACCCAACCACTGCTCCCTTGGTCTGCCCACTCCAGAACCTTGCTTGCACATTTCCTTTCGGGCTTAATCTAGAAACCTTTCCTGGTCAGCCTTTAAGAACTAAATAGGCAGCTAAATGAATATCCTGAAGGGACAGAACCCACATTTAGAGTGAGAACCAGATGCAGCTTAGCCTACGGTGAGATTTTGCATAATGATATGTTCAACAAATAAACACTAAGAGCGGGGTTGGGTGCCACTTCCAAATTCAATGCTCTTAGAATGGTGAGACCTTTAGTCAGGTGTGACTGAGGGACGGCCATGGTCCTGGGTGGCTCTCCTCCTGCTCTGCTCTTGGACCTCTGAATCCCAGCCCCTCTCACTTCTTCAGGACCCATCCTGTGTGTGTTCCAAGCCAGCCCAAGCCACCATGGTTGCCATCGTTCAGCATGGCCATTTTAAACACCAGAATTCCACCGGCATGGCCATTATAAACACAGCAGGCCGGGTAGATCTTTGATCTGTCCTTTGTCTGTCCAGGACAAGGACCATCTTTGTCAACCATATGCCTAAGGAGTTTTACTTCCTTCTTTCCCAGTCTTCCTCTCTCTCTCTTTTTTTCCTTTTATTCATCAAGCCAAGCTTTTATTAGGCACCAGATAGTCTTCTAAGCACTGAGGATATATAAAAGTAATCACACAAATTCCCACCCTCAAGGAAATGACATTCCAATTAGGGAGATACAACATAAAATTAAAAGTGAAACCCATGACATGGGAAGCGTGGTAAGCAGCCCTGAAGATTTCTACGTGCCAGGCACCACCGCCATGAAAAGAGTTAACGTCACTGACCACTGAGTGACGTGAACATGGTTTGAGCAACCACTCTAAACAGGCATCACAACAAGTAATTTACACCTATTACCTCATTTAAACTGCATAACAACCCACATGGTAGGTGTTACTACCATCCGCAAATGGAGAATCTGGCACGTGGGCAGATTCAGGGGCTTCCTAAGATTACCCAACTGCTAACTAAGAAAGGGAGTTGGGATTTGAATCTAAGCTCTGGGGCTCTGCAGTCCTTGTTCTTATGCCTCCCGGTTCTGCCCTGACCCTGTTCAGTGCCCACACAGCAGCCTCTGGGCAGCACCACAGTGAGGGGATACCCCTGGACTACACCGCAGCTGGGGGTGGGTGCATGGCTTCTGAACATAACGTGATAAAAGGAGTTCTCAAGTGATTCTGAAATGACTTTTCCTTCTGTGCAGAAGGCACTGGTCCTGGCAGCAGCTGCCTGCCTTTTAGCCTCTGGGGTTGGGGGGAGGGAGAGCTCAGGCCCTGCCCCCACCAGCCTGAGAGAGAGAACAGGTCCCAGGCGCCTCCTGAGGCTTCCTAGCCCAGGACCTCAGTGAAACAGGAACTAAGCAAGCCCTGGGGCCTGGGGCCAGCCTGAAGATGACTGCGGCAAGAGTAAAGGTGTTCTCAGACTCCAGAGATGCGACAAGGCCAGCAGGCCCTACCTACTGTTTTCTTAAAGTGAGGTCTGTAGAACGGAGTCAGGGATAACCTCCCATGTCCCTTCCCTGCCCACAGTGACAGGAAGCTGTGTCACGTGTGTGTGTGTGTGTGTGTGTGTGTGTATGCGAAATATCTACCCAAACTCAATACATGAGGCTGAACAATGGCTCTCTTCTGCCTGGCCTGTTATAAGGAGAGCACCAAGCCTAGAGGGAATGAGTGCCCATCCTTCCAGTAATAAGCTGTGTGACCTTGGGCAAGATGCTCAGCATCTCTGGGACTCAATGCTTTTGTCTGTAAAATGGGGCAAAGAACTCCTTTCCTGCCTGCCTTGAGATCTGTGGTGAGGATCTCAGGAAAGTGTACCCGAGTGCGCTCCGTGCTGTCAAGTGACATGCACAACCGTCTTCTTACAGCCACTGAAACACAGAATTCCACCAGAAGGAATAGCTCTGAGGCTTGTATAGATTTAGGTCAAGCAGGGGTTAAAATTCCTGCTCCCTGGAACCAACCACTCACATTGCAAACCCTCCACTCTGTTCCAGAACCGTTACTGGTTAGACCCGTCCTCAGGGCCAACAACAGGTGCGAAGCTGGGGAGGCGGGAGGAGCGGGGTGAGCAGTGGGAGAGAACAGATGCTTAAGGACTGGGTTTCGGGGAGGCCCTTCCAGAGGGCGGGGTCACACCACGCTGTGTTTAAACAGGGCCCTGGACACACCCTGTCACCCCCTTCGAGGCCACAACCGCAGCATAAGGGCTCTCGGTAAGCTCAGTAGCCTAGCAGATGTGCCCCACTCTCCTGGTGGTGGCGGATGTGACCCTGAAACCAGGAAGGCCCCTGCCCCAACAGGCTCAGCCGGCTTCACACTCTCCCTCTGGAGGGAAGTGATCAAGGATTCCAGTTGCTCAGAAAAAGAGAACTCTCATTTATCGGGCCTCCTCCTGCTTGCCATATGTTACTTTGTTTAACGCACCCATCCGCTCTGTGAAGTATTAGCCACATTTTACATCCGAGAAAGCCAAGCCCTGCAGCGGCAGAGGCTTCCAACTCGGCCCCACAGCTCCAAGTGGGAGCCGAGATTCGTGGGCCCCAAAGCCTCCTCTGACAGGGCTCATTATTAATCAGACAATAAACACTGTTTAAGTACCTGTTGGTCCAGGAATGGCTGAGGACGTGAACCAACCGTGCAAGAGGCAAAACGTGGCTTCCCCGGCGTGGGACAAAACTAGGGGGACTGCAGGGGTCCTTCAGGGGGTGCGTTTCTCTGTGCCCTCGACCGTGAGGGCCGCGAGGCCCAGGGTGCCCTGGAAGCTCCGCTAGGGGGGAGGTGTGGGTCCTCCCCGCCAAATCTTTCTGAGGCGCCCGTGAGTCACCGACTCATGCTCGGGTGATGAAGCGAGTGAGCTGAGCCAGCTCTCGAACTCCCAGCCCAGGGCTCTCTGTAATCCACCACTGGTGAGGCAAGGCTTGAGGGGGTGTGGTGGGCGCGGCCGCGCCCGCTAAGGGACTCCAGCCTGCGCTCCGCCCCCTTCTCCAGAGTCTGCGCACATCTGTGCTGGACAAGCCCGCTGTCCGCCTGAGCAGCTGTTTCCGCTTTCCGGAGGACCCGGGTTCTTGGAGCCAGGCCAGCATTCTGAGCTATTCCCTTCCCTTTCCTTTTTTGTAGAATAGAAGACAGCTCAGAGCTGCCAGAGTCAGCAGCTTGCTCCCGGGTGCCTTGCCCACCATTTGGTTGGCCTGGAGGCGAGGACTCTTGGGAGCCGCCTTTTTCTCTGGGGATGGCCATCTGGCCCTTCTCATCCAGCAGCTGCTGGAATCCACTCTTCTGTAGCCGCTGCCCTCATGGGGCGCCTTTTGCCCAGTCTCAACCTCCTGCCCTTTGTTCAGAAAGCAAGCAGCATTACTGAGCCAAACGTGCGTCCCATCACCTACACAGAGTAAAGCCAGTCTACTGACACCAGGTTGTGTTGATGGGAAAGTGTAGCGTTTTATTGTAAGGTATCAGACAAGGAGTTCTGCGCAACTAATACTCAAAAATCCCCAAACCCTCAGACTGGTTTCAAGAAAGCAGTTTTAAAGGCAAGGTGGGGGCAGGGCAGTGTGTCACAGGATATGTGATTAGCCAACAGCATAATTCTCTGATTGTGAGGTAATAGGGTAGTGTCACAAGGGTTGATATTACCAATCCTGGGGCTTCAGCCAGTCTGGGGACTACGTGATTATGGTCATCATGTAGTTAACTTCTTCCATTTGGTAGGGGGTTTAGCATCTGTAAAACAACTCAGGAAATGTGCATCAGATACTGTTATTTAGGTACTTCAGGCATCCCTGGTAACTTGGCTGGTAAAGAATCCACCTGCAATGCAGGAGACCCCAGTTCAATTCCTGGGTTGGGATGATCTCCTGGAGGAGGGCATGGCAACCCACTCAAGTATTCTTGCCTGGAGAATCCCCGTGGACCGAGAAGCCTCTCGGGCTACAGTCCATGGGGTTGCAAAGAGTTGGACAGAACTGAGCAACTCAGCACAGCACAGGTACTTTGGCTAGGAACTAGGGATTCTATGACTGCCATGTGGCTGATTTACTATTTAAACTGTTACCAGTTTTCCTGGCCCAATTGCTGCTTCTGTCACTACATGTTCACATCCTTTCAATTGTTAATTCTTGAGCCAGAATTTTGTGACTCAGAGGCAACTTGGGAGACTACAACTTTCATACAAACAAGAGGCAGGCAGAGGGCATGGAAGGGATCTGTCCCGGGAAGGCACCATAGGCTCTTGTTTAGCTTGTCTGTCAGTCTGACACCTCCAGTGGAGGGGGGTCTCCTTGGTGGAGTGCCCAGGGACAAGGTCTCACTGGCCATGGTGACATGGGTGACTTAGAGTAAACTTGACCTGGAACTCTCTCAGGTCTGAGAGCTGAGTCTGAAGCAAGGTGGAGGAAGCCTCATTCACCTGTGTCCCCCAGCCCCTTCCCATGCCTCCAAGGCTGGCGATTCATACATGAAATCCAGTGTACTGGGGGTGATCAGGGCTCCTTTCTGGAATGATCTGTGATTTGTTTGCTCACCTCACTAGAAGGCTTCTCCCAACCTCCAAGTGCCCTGTGCCAACTGCAAATTATTCCATGCAAACTTCATGTGGAAGTTTCATTATAAGTCTCTTGTTTTCTTAAGTGACTTTCTAAGACTTTCTCTGGAGGATTTTATCTACATAAGCTCTTCTAGGTAAACAGGAAGGGAGAGTAATTCACTATCCTCAGGAATTAGGAAGAATGCAATTATACAGGCTCTGACACTCCCCTGACACTCCTGTTGGCTCTCAGCCAGAGGGTGCCCTGCCCTGAGCTGGGCTATGCTCCTCAGCACCTTCCTGGTGGTTGGGCAGCTCCCTTGAATTTCTTCCAGGCCCCAACGACTCCAGCTTCCTTCCTTTATGAAGGGTGAGGTAACAGGGTAAATAACCCCCTGATAAGGGTGCCTAACCCCCTGCCCAGGGTACCTCTGAGAGTTAAGGAGTGTAAGAAGAATTTCCATGCCTTTAAGTAGTTGCCCTTTGGTCTGCAGATTTCTGGAAGCCACCACAAGTTACTGGTATCACCATCAGCTTTTTAACACTGGGCTACACGTGACTCTGGATTGGTTAATTTAGCCTTAAGATCTGTGATTATTTTCTATATAAGAAAGTTAAAGGCAGTGGAATTCCACAGAGGCATTTGAAAGATAACACTTTTTAGAACCTAGAGACAGAGTGAGCTAGGCTTGGAGGTCTGCTCATGTCTGTTGTTCAGTCGCTAAGTCATGTCCGACTCTTTATGACCTCATGGACTGCAGCACGCCAGGCCTCCCTGTCCCTCACATATTTATGCTCATGTTTACCCAGTCTCTAAAGCACAGTGTGCTGGAGGTGAAAGAGTTAAACTATCTGAGATCAAATTCTGACCCTGCTGTGTGACTTAGGGCAAGTTGATTAACCTCTCTGCACATCTGTTTCTTCCTCTGTCAAAGGGAAATCACACTATGCTTCACACTGTGTTGCTGTGAAAATTAAATAAGGAAACGGATATAAACTCCCTCACAAATACCTGTCACATAATAAGGGCTTATTCAATGAGAATTTTCTTTCTCTTCTGAAATCCCTGGGGTTGCCTGAGAAGTCTAGCATTAGAAATCTCTCAGCATTTCAGTGGAGTTGCCTGAGAGATCAGAAATGTCTGGGAAGGGGCTTAGAAGGGAAATAGGGTCTTGAGAATGTCATGGTCACCAGGAATCAAGGACTTGAGAAGTTCTTTAACAGAAATTAGGAGGCTACCTCTTTCTTTTGAATCCTAGTGACGGATGCTTTATAGCATGAACATGATTACACAGAAAGGAAAACCTTTTCCACTTATGATAAAGAAAAACCATCTCCCTGACTTCGGGCCACAGGCTGTAGGTAGCTCAATGCCACTCTCCAATTACATGGGACCCCATCGTACATCCTGGATCAACCTCCCTCCCCAGCCCTGGTCCTTGGGAATTTTTTTTTTTTTTCCTCTAATTTTATTTTATTTTTAAACTTTACATAATTGTATTAGTTTTGCCAAATATCAAAATGAATCCGCCACAGGTATACATGTGTTCCCCATCCCGAACCCTCCTCCCTCCTCCCTCCCCATACCATCCCTCTGGGCCGTCCCAGTACACCAGCCCCAAGCATCCAGCGTCATGCATCGAACCTGGACTGGCAACTCGTTTCCTACATGATATTTTACATGTTTCATTGCCATTCTCCCAAATCTTCCCACCCTCTCCCTCTCCCACAGAGTCCATAAGACTGTTCTATACATCAGTGTCTCTTTTGCTGTCTCGTACACCGGGTTATTGTTACCATCTTTCTAAATTCCATATATATGCGTTAGTATACTGTATTTATGTTTTTCCTTCTGGCTTACTTCACTCTGTATAAAAGTCTTCATAATGGTATGAAAATAATTGCTGCAGACCACCAGTGTGTTCTCCCAAATTGTCTTGCTCACCAATAAAACAGAAACAACTGCAGTAAAGTGACATTACCCACGGTGACTGTGAATTGAGTTCCTGTCTGGTGCTCCTTGGACCTGCCAGTTATCAAGGCTATCTTGTTGTTCTTGTTGTTCAGTCACCCAGTCATGTCTGACTCTCTGCGACCCCATGGACTGCAGCATGGCAGGCCTTCCTGTCCCTCACCATCTCCCAGAGTTTGCCCAAGTTCATGTTCATTGCATCAGTGATGCTGTCCAGCCATCTCATCCTCTGATGCCCTCTTCTCCTTCTGCCCTCAATCTTTCCCAGCATCAGGGACTTTTCCAATAAGTCATCTGTTCACATCATATGACCAAAATACTGGAGCTTCAGCATCAGTCCTTCCAGTGAATATTCAGGGTTGATCTCCCTTAAGATTGACTGGTTGGATCTCCTTGCTGTCCAAGGGACTTTCAGGAGTCTTCTCCAGCACCAGGCTATCTTAGGCGTGACCAAAAAAAGTAAATAAACTAGCAGAAGCCTGAAGTTAGGGATTGCTTGCCACCCTACACCGAAGTGTATGCCATGGTCACCCTGATCTCCTGGAAACTCCTAGAATAGGCTGTGATTCCCCCAGCCTCAGAGCCTTTGCATAACTGCTTCCTCTGCCTGCAATGTGAAAGGCCTGCCATCTCTCCCTACTTTTGGTCTAATAAGTTAGCCTGACACAATTCATAGATGTTGGTGGAAGACATGAGGCCCCTGTGTCATTATCTCCAGAAATCATAGTAGGCAGCAGTATCAGCATTTTTTCACTGTATTTTTCAGGCCACAGATGACCCATCATCAACATTCAGTAATGAGGTCAAAATAAGTAAGTAAACTATTATGGAAAGAGTTGAGACCATAACAATTAAAATGAGGAGAGTTAAGAAAAGAGTCTTTGGAAGTGACTGCACAGAACTTTGGCGTTGGCAGAGGTCTCGTATTAGGTGATGGAAGCCCCACCCTGAACAGTTGCTACTCCTGAGAAGCTGCTCAGGGTCTGTCTGGTGGGGAAAGTGACATGTCCACAGATGAATGGCAGAGCTGTACTCTTAAGCCCTGGCAGAGATGTGCACAAAGAAAGCCCACAAGATAGACAGGAGGAGATCTCTGAGGCTAAATCTTGACTGAGGGGCAGGAATTCCTCAGGAGGATGTAAATACTGGTCTTGAAAACAGCACTGCATACAGGGAAGACAAGTTCATTTCTGAGGCAGGAGCTCCTAAGTCTCACATTTATGCCGTAACATTGAGTGTTTTTTGGTGGAATAAGGCAGTATGAAATTCCCTACAAATGCACCCTTGGCTGCCTGCCCACATGAGGTGAACTTCCTTTCAGGTACTGCCTAGCAACCAATGAATGGGATGAGAGGGCTGTAGGATTGGGGGTGTAGGGGGCATTGAGCTCTGCAGTGGGGTTGTGGTGTTCACTCTTCCAGAACAAATCCTCAGCTCCTCTGCAGCCAGAATCAAGTCTGGCTCCTCTAAGGAGAACACACCCTGGATTCCACCAGGCCTGCTCCCCACACCCAGTTGGCAAGATTTCAGGACCAGTGCTACCACAGACTACTCCCACTCACCAGGCAACACAGGGAACCCTGGGGCCAGCCATGGCTGTCTTTGGTTTCTGGAGTCAGGATAATGCCCATCTGTCCCACCCCCACCCCCACTGCGTTCAGGCTGGGCTCTGTGCCCAGAGAGCAGAAAGCTCGGCAGAGGTGTGCGTGAAGGGAGCCGCAGACATACCAAGCCAGCAAGACACATCAGGTACCTCCAACTCCTTTATGTGACAGGTGATGAAATGGGGGCCCGAGAGGGCAGGGGACCTGAGCAGGGGGATGTAACCGCTTGGTAGAGAGCTCGCTCCTCACCCCAATCCGGTACTTTACTACCCTTCTTTCTAGCTTTCTCCCAGGTCACCCGTCAGAGCTCAGCCTCTCACACTGACAGCACCCATGAACTTGTCCCCTCATCCCTGGACTTTGAGCTTCCTGAGGGAAGAAATGTACCATCCCTTTTGGGCACACAATGGGAGTCTGAGGAGCGCCTGGTGAGAGAGGTGTTAAGTGAATGGAGGCTATAGGCTGGGGGAGCTATTTTGGTTTTGCTCTTTAGTCACAAACGATGGTGCTTAGCTGGACCCAACTTCAGAAAAAAAGGTTTGTCTTCATTTAAAAAGTAATGTTACAAATTAAAAAAAAAAAAAAAATCAACGTTTCCTTTCCAAATCTGTGAGTGGGATCAAGGAGATGATACCATTTTAATTCCATAGCTGCTCTTATCCCTCCCATCGCATCCCAGCCCTCAGTTGCATCATCGTCCTGTCCTCCTCACACTAAGACCCCAGTGTGAGAAGCAGGCGACTTAGTTCCTGGCTGTCGCCCCCAGTCCACCCCCAGTCGATTCCCCTGCTTTCCCGGCCAGAGGGCCTCTCTCTCTCTCTCACCTCTTGTCCAGGCCTGTCCACTTGGTCTGGATGGAGAAGGAGGAAATCAGAAGTTTGGAGAAGGGTGGGGCGCGGGAGGAGGGA
>NW_011494734.1:1501682-1515338 GCF_000754665.1 Bison bison bison
ACAAGCCTGAAGGAGCAAGAAACCCCTGCTCTTTTTTCACCCCTGAGGAAACTGCCCTGCTGGTGAGGGGGGTTGCGAATGAAAAATATTGCCTGCCACATCAGTAAACAAAGGAAGTTGCAGCCGTCAAGCCACTACAGTCAAACCGACAGTGAGCCCTGAGGAACTCAGGACAAAGACTAATGGGCTGCCCACTGGCAAGCCCTCAGCCACTCCAGTCACCCCCAGCAACGCACTCTGGGGGATTCAGGATGGAGAAGCAAGGGATACTGGCCCTGGATAGCTAAGGCGCATGTCAAAAGAACGATTTCAATGAACTCAAGCTCTTGGATCTTCCATAGGCAGAAAAGTGCTAAATTCATTAACACGAGGTACCTGATTTTCTTTAATAGTCAGCTTTTCAAGTTCAAGTTACCTGATTTTTATTGCAAAACTCCTATTGATGCTTTTGAACTGTGCTGTTGGAGAAGACTCTTGAGAGTCCCTTGGACTGCAAGGAGATCAAACCAGTCCATCCTAAAGGAAATCAGTCCTGAAGGGAGGACAGATGCTGAAGCTGAAACTTCAGTACTTTGTTGACTGACAAAGAGCTGACTCCAAGAGCTGACTCATTGGAAAAGACCCTGATGCTGGGAAGGATTAAAGGCAGGAGAAGGGGATGACAGAGGATGCAATGGTTGGATGGCATCACCAACTCGATGGACATGAGTTTGAGTAAGCTCTGGGAGTTGGTGATGGACAGGGAAGCCTGACATGCTGCAGTCCATGGGGTCTCAAAGAGTCAGACACGACTGAGTGACTGAACTGACTGAACTATATATCTTGGCTCCTCCCTTACCTCTTGGGAGCAATCCCTTAGAGCTACCTATCTGAGAGACTGCCTCCTGGGCTTGGAGTTCTCAGAAAGACTGCCAAATAACACAGTTCTCAACCTTTACATGTGCTTTTTTTTTTTTTTTTTTTCCAGTTGATCAGGAAAGGCAGGAGAGGGCAAGGAGGAAGGGGTCAAGCCTCTGTCATGTTGTCAACCCTATCCCTTTTTCATGCCTGAACCTTCTGCTCTGAGCTCTGCCCTCAGCACTAATGTGGTAAATTTACAGGAAACACAATTGAGCAGACATCCCCTTAACACTCTGCAGAGTAGGGTGCCGTTCCGCTCCACCTCGATGCGTGAATCCCAAACTCCGCCAGGATTCTTGCCCCAGAGACTCTCGGTGGTCAGTCGTTGGCAGCCATTGGGACCTTGTAAGAACCTTGTATATGTTCTTCCAACCTCTTGGGAAATAACCTTTGTGGGCATTAGAAAGTAAGAGTATTTCAAGTTCTCTTCCTGAGCCTCTTAGGCAATATGAGAAGCTAAATAGCAATTCTAGGGATGGATGCTGGTTTGGCGTTTCACCCACAAAGGGAAGGATGTCCTGTCATGCCCACCCAACTGGGAACATGAAGGTCCTGCCTAGAAAAAGAGAAGGATCAACTCTGGGCAGCTCTGGGCCTGCAGCAGGCGTCATGTTCACAACCAAGTACTAGGGTAGATGGAGTACAGCAGTGGGTTAAAGAGATCATTTATCTTTCTGTCGATGACAGGCATGAGCTTTGGCCCAGGGCCCAAACTTCTTATCCTTGAAAAACACATTTTACAGATTGCTGGCAAAAACAGGCAACCCAGATTAAGCCGCCAGACCTAACTATTTTCGATCTTCCTCCTACTCTTCTTGAAAAAAAAAAAAAATGAGATAAAGATTTTCTGCTTCTTCCCGTTCTCTCCCCCCACCCGCAAAAGACAATGAGAACCACCAAAAAGAAGGCAGGGGCTCTGTTGGGGGTTTGCTCCCCTCCGGAAAGCCCACTTCAGGCCAGTTCAATAAGGAGAAGAGTACTTTGCATTTCAGAAGAATTCTTTGATTTCTAATAGGATTCTTTCAAACGATAGATTCCTTAGGACATTTAAGGATTCATTTACAGACCATTAATTCACTCATCACAGAGGCTGAAGGGCAGAGAAACTCTGAGCTGACATTTTGGAGGTGCCACCTCAAAGGGTGATTCAAGCAGAAAGATAACGTGCTTTGAAATGATAATGTGAAATAATGGGGACAAGTATTTGTTTCATAGGGCACCATTTTAGGAAAACATTTATGGTATAAATATACCGATGATGTAATTAATATTTCAATGAGGGGCAACCCTCAGTTGTCACTATAAAAATTTTCTCAAAACCATCACATAGATCATCATAAAACATGTTTCTGCCTGGTGGGTTATATTTTATATCATGAGATCAGGGTTATAAACTTGGGAGTTACATTCCTAATTAGGGATTTGACATCAAACACATCAGATATGATTGATGATTTCTGTCAGAAATTGCAAAAATAATTCTAAACTCCGTGGTCATTGTAAGTAGTAAAGTCGTGCCCCAAGTACTATAAAGGTACTCCATGCATCCCAATGGTTCCCTGTGGTTGTTGCTCAGTCGCTAAGTCATGTCTGACTCTTAGCAACCCCATGGACTGCAGCCTCTGTCCACTATCTCCCTGAGTTTGCTCAAACTCATGTCTATTGAGTCGATGATGCCGTTCAATCAGCTCATCCTCTGTCGCCCCCTTCTCCTTCTGCCTTTAATCTTTCTTAGCATCAGGGTCTTTTCCAATGAGTCAGCTCTTCGCATCAGGTAGCCAAAGTATTGGACTTTGAATTTTAGCTCAGTTCTTCCGGTGAATATTCAGGGTTGATTTCCTTTAGGGTTGACTGGTTTGATCTCCTTGTAAACCAAGGGACTCTCAAGAGTCTCCTCCAGCACCACAATTCAAAACTATCAATTCTTTGGCACTCAGCCATCTTTATGGTCCAACTCTCCCATCATTACACGACTAGTGGAAAAACCATAACTTTGCCTATACAGACCTTTGTCGGCAAGTAGTCCCTTGTACGGAGAAGGCAATGGCACCCCACTCCAGTATTCCTGCCTGGAAAATCCCATGGATGGAGGAGCCTGAAAGTCTGCAGTCCATGGGGTTGCTAAGAGTCGGGCACGACTGAGCGACTTCCCTTTCACTTTTCACTTTCATGCATTGGAGAAGGAAATGGCAACCCACTCCAGTATTCTTGCCTGGAGAATCCCAGGGACGGGGGAGCCTGGTGAGCTCCGTCTATGGGATCACACAGAGTCGGACATGACTGAAGCAGCTTAGCAGTCCCTTGTAGCTGCCCCTCAACCTGCTGATCCCTTGACCACTGACTACTGATTGATTCCATGTCATTATACTAACGTGACGTGGAGAAGTATTAGGTGCACAGATCTTAGGTACAGCTAGTTGGAATCACAGCAGGGACTTATATAGCAGGTTTTCTTTTTTCTCCTAAGTTGTTCACTTTCCATGTATCAGTGTCCACCCTTTGAAGCATGGCCCTGGCCGGGGTGGACTTAGTATTTGCTGGCATTTTCAGGGGATGCTGCTTTAAAAATACACATTCTAGCCTCCTAGATTCCTTTTTTGGGTTGCTCTTTCTAAATCTGTTTATCTGTATGGAAACTGAGGGCTACACAAAGTTCTCAAGAAAATTTTAATCATGACTCATACAGAAGTACAAAGTGGGTTACGATGTAAACATGACCCAAAACACTGACACTTAAAATAAACATTGATTTTGCAATACTACAATTTGTTTTCTCTAGAGTTTAAACGAGGCTTTTGAAACCAGATTTTTAAAATACAATTGACGTGGTTCCTGAGGAACCTTAGCTGACACCTTTTTTCTTTCCTAAAGTTCCCAGCCAAGGTTTTCCAAATTATTCCCCTGACCTAAGAGCTGGAAGTGGCACAAGTGGCTTGACAGTTTGTTGACAAGAACAGCAACACTTCACACTTCATTGGAAAGTCATAAAGGCATATTCCAGGTCATTAACTGAGACTTTTAAGAGGAGTTGCTTGCTGCACTGGTATAGTGGGATTAAGGACAATTTCTTAAAACTTTTCACAGCATTAAAAAAAAAAATTTCAAGTGCCCCAAATATAATTAATATAAAGTCTTGATTCATGACACTCTCATCATTGTTTCCTGCATGGCTTTATTTTACATTGTTATTTGCTAATGAACACCTGCTGAAAACAACACCTAGCCAATAACTTCACTACCATCTTCCCTTGCCCTTAAGGGCACCCTGTCCCTGACTTCTGCCTCACACATAGGTTACTGCTCACCTAAATTTGGTGTTTGTCATTCTTTCGCTTTTTAAAATTAGTTTTAATCAATATGCATATATATCTAAATAGTATATAATCCTATTTGCTTGGTTAATAAAATGGGTGTCACATTATACTTTCTTTTCTGTAGCCTGTTCTTTTTATTCAACATTGTTTCTGAGACATTCATGTAGTTAGTAGAACTGTAATTTATTATTTTCACCTGTTATAGTTCATTATGTGACTCTACCAAATTCTATTTTTATTTTCTCCTGCCAATAGATATCTGGGTTGTTTCCATTTCTTTTTCTAAAACAAACTTTTCTGCTATGAATAGTCTCCTCTCTATATTCAGTTCAGTTCAATCGCTCAGTCGTGTTCGATTCTTTACGACCCTATGAATCACAGCACGCCAGGCCTCCCTGTCCATCACCAGCTCCCGGAGATCACTCAGATTCACATCCATCGAGTCAGTGATGCCATCCAGCCATCTCATCCTGTCGTCCCCTTCTCCGCCTGCCCCCGATCCCTCCCAGCATCAGAGTCTCTCCCAATGAGTCAACTCTTCACATGAGGTGGCCAAATACTGGAGTTTCAGCTTCAGCATCATTCCTTCCATAGAAATCCCAGGGCTGATCTTCAGAATGGAATGGTTGGATCTCCTTGCAGTCCAAGGGACTCTCAAGAGTCTTCTCCAACACCACAGTTCAAAAGCATCAATTCTTGGTGCTCAGCTTTCTTCACAGGCCAACTCTCACATCCATACATGACCACTGGAAAAACCATAGCCTTGACTAGACGGACTTTTGTTGGCAAAGTAATGAATATGCTATCTAAGTTGGTCATAACTTTTCTTCCAAGGAGTAAGCGTCTTTTAATTTCATGGCTGCAGTCACCATCTGCAGTGATTTTGGAGCCCCCAAAAATAAAGTCTGATACTGTTTCCCCATCTACTTCCCATGAAGTGACGGGACCAGATGCCATGATCTTCGTTTTCTGAATGTTGAGCTTTAAGCCAACTTTTTCACTCTCCACTTTCATTTTCATCAAGAAGTTCCTCTTCACTTTCTGCTGTAAGGGTGGTGTCACCTGCATATCTGAGGTTATTGATATTTCTCCCGGCAATCTTGATTCCAGCTTGTGCTTCTTCAAGCCCAGCGTTTCTCATGATGTACTCTGCATAGAAGTTAAATAAGCAGGGTGACAATATATAACCTTGACATACTTCTTTTCCTATTTGGAACCAGTCTGTTGTTCCATGTCCAGTTCCAACTGTTGTTTCCTGACCTGCATATAGGTTTCTCAAGAGGTAGGTCAGGTAGGCTGGTATTCCCATCTCTTTCAGAATTTTCCAGTTTATTGTGATCCACACAGTCAAAGGCTTTGGCATAGTCAATAAAGCAGAAATAGATGTTTTTCTGGAATTCTCTTGCTTTCTTGATGATCCAATGGATGTTGGCCATTTGATCTCTGATTCCTCTGTCTTTTCTAAAACCAGCTTGAACATCTGGAAGTTCACGGTTCACATATTACTGAAGCCTGGCTTGGAGAATTTTGAGCATTACTTTACTAGCGTGTGAGATGAGTGCAATTGTGTGGTACAGGTGCTAATTTTTCTTTTGGGTATATACCTAGATATAGAACTACTGGGTCTTAAAGCATGAACAACTTTATAGATAAATGACAAATTATTTTCAAAAGTGGTTATATTTATACTCTTACCAGCAACATGATCACATTGATTCATATAGCCTTCAAACTTGATGTGTCAGGCTTCTTAACTTTTATCAATAGTTGTAGAATTGTATTTCTGTAAGGTTTTCATATACATTTCTCAGTTTCTTAGCTCTATTTCCTTTTCTGTTAAACACCTGTTTGAATTTTCTGTGCAGTTTTCTACTAGTTTATTTTTTGTCTGTAGAAATCTTTATTTATTCTGCATAGTAATTGTGTTGTAATAACTTCTCCCAAGTTGTAGCTTTTATTTTTTTGAAAGTATCTTTTCACATGTTTTGATGGCTCATTTTAATGTTTGAACTTGTTAATGTCATCTTTTATACCATACTTATATCAGAAAGATATTCACTTATATTTTCTTCTAAAAGTTAGAGTTTGCTTTAGATATTTAAGCTTTTAATGCTTCTAGATTGGATTTTTGTATATGAAATAAGGTCTCCTTTCAGTTTTTTGGTCCCATTTGTTTATTTTTGTTTCCTTTTCCCACTACTTCCAGTGTGACTTAAAACTTCAAATAAGCAAATTTAATTCTGGACTCTACATTTTATCCCTTGGACAGTTTGCTGGTATAGTTCTGAACCAATACCACACTTTTTAAATTATTCTAACTTTATAATAAACCATTTTATCTGCAAAGATAGGCCCCTCTCATTATTTTCCTTCTTCAGTTTTATCTGGGTTATCCTTGCTCTTTGTCTCTAAAATGTTATGATTTTTCTATGTATAAATTTTGTACATCTTTTGTTAGTTTTTTTTCCCTTTGAACTTCATAGTTTTATGGTATTGTAAATCAATATTAATATTTAAAAATGCTGTTTGAGTCTGGTGTATACATATTTTTTGTGTTCACCATATTGAAGTCTTTTATAATGTCTAATCATTTATTTTTAGATTTTTTGGAGGATTTCTATATAGACAATCATATTGTCTGCATAATGACAGTTTTATTTCTTCCTTTTCAAACATGTGTTTCAAATTATTTTTCTTGAGTTATTGTGCTGTATAGGGTCTCTATAGAGTGCTGAAATGAAACTTTTTCTGATTTTCAAAAGGAAACTTCTGTTTTCCTACTGAGCATGGTTTTGCTGTAGTGGTTTTATTTAAGATTGGATTCTAATGAAATGTTTGCAGTCACACATTTTTTAAGTATATTATTTATTCGGCTACCAGGTCTTAGTTGCAGCCTGTGTGATCTACTTCCCCAACCAGGGATTGAATCCAGGTCCCCTGCATTGGGAGCGCAGAGTCCTAGGCACTGGACCACCATGGAAGTTCTGTGCCCCCACTTTTTTAAAAAGCATTTTATCACACAACATTCTGTTTTCAATCAGTTGGCCAGAACTTAGCCATCAAGTTACATATAGCTGCAAGAGAGCTGGGAAATAAGTCTTTTAACTGGTGGCAAAGGGCAAATGGTGTTCTGTTCATTTGAGATAGAAAGTTAGAATGGCTATTGGTTGGTAATGAGGAGGCTCCACCATATATTGGGGATGTTGCCCAGAAACAAAGATGAGAAGTTAGGCTAGTTATCACAAATGTCTTAAGCCCTTCTGTGAAATTATAGAAACAAATAAGAACACTGCAAAAAAGCTGCAAGTTACTTCCTTAACCCATAGATCAACCTCATGTACTTGCTGATCTCGAGTTCCATTCTGGGCCAAATCCAAGACTTCCCTTTTGTCAGGGAGGGAAGAGTAGAAACCGCATTACTGATCATTTAAGATGCTCAAAGTGGAATTAGCAGGACCAGAAATATGAAAATGTTCATGGTAGAATGTAAATTCAAGGTCCTAACTGGTCGTAAGCACTGGTGCCATTTGTTACACCTGCATTTTATATAAATGACTCTAGAGTGAAAAAACATTTCACCTTCTGCAATTTCAAGACTCTAGGTGTATATTGTGAAATAGCCCAGAATATGGGCTCAACTGCAGGAACAGTATATCCATCATGCTTGTATCCCTGTATCTAGCAGAGTGCTCAGCATTTAGCCAATCAATATTTATTGGATAAACTGTTTTCCAGGAATGTTATTAGCCATTTTGTGTTTCTCCTTTAAATGCTGGGCATTTAATTTTTTAAACCAATTTGAAATTTATTTAGGGGAGTAATGTTGAGAATATAACTTGCTTTCCCCCTGAATGTCCAATTTTCTCAATACCAGTTATTGAATGATGCTTTTATAATCCATTGACTTCTGATAGTTTCTTTTATTCTAAGTCACTATTTATAAGATGGTATATTTCAGGGCTGGGTATTATACTGATGTGTCAGTAATGAACTGCTACATGTTTGTAGTAATCTGTTATAGAAGGCTCAGGAAATGCATACAAATGGTGAAGAATGGGAGAGCTGCCCAGGAAAGGTTGCCAAGGAGACCTAGTAAAATTTCAGACATTTAAGAGTAAGATCGACCTTTCCTTGTGGCTCAGTTGGTAAAGAATCCACCTGCAATCCAGGAGACCCTGGTTCTATTTCTGGGTTGGGAGATCTGCTGGAGAAGGGATGGGCTACCCACTCCAGTATAACTGGATTTCTCTTGTGGCTCAGTTGATTAAAGAATCCGCCTACAATGCGGGAGACCTGGGTTCAATCCCTGGGTTGCGAAGATACCCTGGAGAAGGGAAAGGCTACCCACTCCAGTATTCTGGCAGAGAGAATTCCATGGACTATATAGCCCATGGGGTCACAAAGAGTCGGACACGACTGGGCGACTTTCACTTTCTAGAGTAAGATCAATCTGCACAGCTGAGTGATTTTGTCAAGCAGTATGTCCAGTCTTTATGTAGGAACAGAGAAAGCTGAAAGAATGATCTGTGGTTGGGCTTCTGCGAGGCAAGGAAGTTGGGAATGCTGGCATGAGAGGAGTAGCTAGGCAGGGAAGAAAGTAAAACCAGAAGACATGACCAGAACGTGAGGAGACTGACCAGCAGTTCTGATAAGGTCAGAGAACAGATGCAGTGAAATTATTAAAATAAGGATAAGAAAGATTTCAGAGAAGGAGCAATTAGGGTAAAGAGGTCTAGTGTGTGGTTATGCAGCTAAGAGAATGAAGTGTAATGGAGACAAGGAAAACCAAAGCATCCCCCAGGACCTTGAGATGATACTGTGATGAAGGCCCTATTTATTTATTTGAGATCTCTACTATAGTCATACAGCTCCCTTTTCAGTTCTGATGATAGACCAACACGCTGTAAAAAGACTGTGTGCTCAGTCGCTCAGTCGTGCCCGACTCTCTGGGACCCCATGGACTGTGTAGCCTGTCAGGCTTTTTCTATCCATGGGATTTCCCAGGCAAGAATACTGGAGTGGGTTGCCAGTTCCTTCTCCAGGGGATCTTCCTGACCCAGGGATTGAACCTGCAGCTCTTGCATTGTCAGGCGGGTTCTTTACCCCTGAGCCACCAGGGAAGCCCACATTAGCCATTATAGAATTGCAAATTAGGATCACAAAGATATACACACATATTAGAATGACTAAAATTAAAAAGACTGACCATACCAAGTGTTGATGAAGATGTGAAGTAACTGAACTATCATACACTATTGGTGAGAATTTAAAATGGCACAACCACCTTGGTGGTTTCTTAGAAAATTTAATGTTTCTACCACATGATTCTGCTATCCCATCCACACTGACCTATGTATCCAAGAGAAACATATTCATACAAAGACACTTATATAAATGTTCGTAGCAACTTTATTTGTATTAGCTCCAAACTGGCAACAGCCCAAGTATCTACCAGCAGGTGAATGTATAAAACGTATGTGGTATATCCACATGCTGTGTGCAATAGCTATAAAAAGGAATGAGTTGTTGATATAAGCAACATAGATCTGAAAATAATTATGCTGAGTGAAAGAAGTCCAACAAGAAGAATACATATTCTATGACTCTATTTACATACAACTTAAAAAATGTAAACTAATAGAAACAAAGATCATTAGCTGCTGGGGAATAGATGGGTAAGAGAGATTATCATGGAGCATGAGACCACTGGTTACGATTCCGTGCTTCCACTGCAAGGGGTGTGGGATTGATCCCTGGTCAAGGAACTAGATTCTATATGCTGTGTGGCACAGCAAAAAAAAAAAAAAACTGAACAGCTGAATTTTTGAAATTCGACTAGCAAGTAAGGCTTCACTTGTAATTACTGTTCTTATACAAGTAAAATCCAAATTCTAACAGTAGGAAATAGACTCTGTATGACAATATTGTAAACTATATAATAGTATTAATCACTTTAACTGGTAACTATTTTCCATTTATTTGTATGTTCCACAATGTAAGAACTATGAATATTGACCAAATTTTACATACCACTAGAATGACCAATCGGAGAAGGTGATGGCACCCCACTCCAGTACTCTTGCCTGGAAAATCCCATGGACAGAGGAGCCTGGTAGGCTGCAGTCCATGGGGTCTCGAAGAGTCGGACACGACTGAGCGACTTCCCTTTCACTTTTCATTTCCATGCACTGGAGAAGGAAATGGCAACCCACTCCAGTGTTCTTGCCTGGAGAATCCCAGGGACAGGGGAGCCTGGTGGGCTGCCATCTATGGGGTCGCACAGAGTCGGACACGACTGAAGTGACTTAGCAGAATGACCAATATACAAGGTGGTATAAATCTGTGGTTGTTTACTATAGTGAAGCAAAATGGCAGCTACTGTATTTTCAAATAAACATATTTTCTATTTTTCATAGACTCCAATGACAAGTATAACGTAACTATAATTAAAGATAATAAAGATTTACTCTAATTTCCAAACATAATGAAAAAACAAAACTACCAGTTTGCAGATGATATAATTATCTATATAAAAAGTAGAGGAACCTACAAATTATTAAAATTACTAAGAAGTTAAGAGGTGGTGAGGGGTAAAAGAACTTGCCTGTCAATGCAGGGGATGCAAGAGACATAGGTTCAATCCCTGGGTGGGGAAGATCCCTGGAGCAGGAAATGGCAACCTGATCCAGTATTTTTGCCAGGAAAATTCCAGACAGAGGAGCCTGGCAGGCTATACAGTCCATTGGATCGCAGGAGTCAGACAAGACTTAGCAACTGAGCATATACATACACACACACACATACATGGTTTAGAAAGACTGCCTTGTAGAAAAATGAATAAAGTCAATAAATAATAGAGAAATCTTGTATACCAGCAATAAAAATTACAATTTAACTTAGAACATAAGTGTTACTATGTACAATAGTAACCAGGGCTACAAGATACAAATGTCAATCTAAATCTTTATGCAGAAAATTATAACTTTATTGAAGGACATAAAAGGAGACATACATCATGCTCATAAATATATTTTATAAATATGACAATTCTCCAAAACTGATATATAAATTCAATGCAATTCTTTTCAACTGAAACCCCAAAGGTTTTAAGGAACTTGACCGGCTCATCCTAAAATTTATATGAAAGGGTACAGGGCTCAAGACAGCCAAGACCACTGTGAATAACAATGATGGTGCTTTGGCACTAATCCTCTCAGATGGCAATTCTTTCTGTAAAGTTACATAATTAAAGGGTGATAGGGCTGATATGGATTGGTATAGAATGTAAAGAACTACAAATAATACAGAAATGATATACAACAGAGGGAACAAAAGATGAACTTTTAAATACATACCATGAAAATTGGGAGTATTTAAAAAATAAAAATTAGATCCCTACCTTATACTATATACAAAAGTATACTCCCAATGGTTTAAAGACCTAAAAGTGAAAAACAAAACTAACATATTCTGAAGAAAAGAGGGGTAAATATCTTTATGGTAGTGAGAAGGACTTTTTAAGACACAAAAAGCACAAACCATGAAGACAGTTAAGTCAGTATTAAGACAAACTTTTGTACGACAAATCACAAAGTGAAAATACAAGCTATGGAGAAGAAGAAGACAGTTGCAATCTACATAATGTCAAAGGATTGGTATCCAGAATAAAGAGCACCTCACATCAATAGGAAAAAGACAAAATAGAAAAATTGGCCAAGGATATGAATAGGCAATACAGAGCAGGGCAAACCGAAGTGACCAATAAACACAGGAAAGGACAACCAACCTCAATTGCAATCTGAGAAATACAAATTCAAAAATATCAGACACCATCGCAAACCCATTAGAATGGCAACAATCCAATAACATCAAGCATCAAGCAAAGGCAAGAATACAGGCAACAGGGACTCTTACATATTGTTAGTGGGAAACTAAACTGACACCATACTCGCACCTTATTGAACAACTGTTTACTACCTAAGTTACAAATGAAATGTGAATACTTCACATGCCAACTATTCTACTTCTAGTGGTATATCCTAGAGAAGCCTTCACGTATTTTGCAAAAATATTTCAGTGCTATCTGTAATAGTGAAAAGAAAAATCTACTTCAGCAAGGAAAAGGCTGTCTCTATAATGCTTTATTTCCTTAAAAAGATAAAACCAAATCTGACATAAATAAAACAAAATGTTAATATTTGTTTTCCTTAGTGGTGGACACTTGGTTCTATACTATTTCTTATGCTTATCTTAAAAAGTGTTAGCCGCTCAGTTATGTCAGACTCTTTGCAACCCCGTGGACCTTAGCCAGCCAGGCTCCTCTGTTCACAGTATTTTCCAGGCAAGTATATTGGAGTGGGTTGCCATTCCCTTCTCCAGGAGATCTTCCTGACCCAACCTAGGGATCGAACCCAGGTCTCCAGTGCTGCAGGCAGATTCTTTACCCTCTGAGCCACTGGCAAAGCCCATACTTATCTTAAATGCTACATGATTTTAAATTTTTTAATTAAACATGAAACAAAGTATATAGCAAGCAAGTGACCTTAACATTTATAGCATATCTTTATTCAAGTGACTTCAATTCACAAAAACATTGGTAATAATGCTATTTATAAAAAATTCTTTGCAACCTCTGTCCTGGAAATTATCCTAAAAGTCTTAACCCTGTAACACTTACTCAAAATCAGAGAGTGAAAGGCAACAGAATGGACTTTTTCCTAGATCTATGATCTCATTATTTATTAACATTTAATGCCATTAACTTAAAACTCTTTGAGGTCAGCATTTATTCTCATTTTTCAGATAAGCAAACGGGGGCACACAGAGGTAAGTAAATTGCCTAAAGGTAAAGAATCTGCCTGCCAATGCTGGAGCTGCAAGACAGGGGGGTTCAATCCCTGGGTTGGAAAGATCCCCTGGAATAGGAAATGGCAACCTACTCCAGTATTCTTGCTGGGATAATCCCATTGACAGAGGTGCCTGGCAGGGGGTCGCAAAGATCAAACAAGACTGAGCCAACAATGAGCTAGTAGGTGGTGAAGCCAAAATTCAAATTCAGGGAGTCTGGCTCCAGAGCATACACTTCAGCAGATGAATGGATAAGAAAGCTGTGGTACATATACACAATGGAGTATTACTCAGCCATTAAAAAGAATACATTTGAATCAGTTCTAATGAGATGGATGAAACTGGAGCCTATTATACAGAGTGAAGTAAGCCAGAAGGAAAAACATAAATACAGTATACTAATGCATATATATGGAATTTAGAAAGATGGTAACAATAACCTGGTGTACGAGACAGCAAAAGAGACACTGATGTATAGAACAGTCGTATGGACTCTGTGGGAGAGGGAGAGGGTGGGAAGATTTGGGAGAGTGACATTGAAACATGTAGAATATCATGTAAGAAACGAGTTGCCAGTCCAGGTTCGATGCGCGAT
>NW_011494734.1:1515438-1518137 GCF_000754665.1 Bison bison bison
TTTTTTTATCCTATGAATAGGGTCTGCAAAAATAGGTAAATTATTTTACTGTACTTGCAGGAGATTAGGTCTCAGCCTGCACGGAAGGAGCATAAGCAACAAAAGACAACAAACAAATACTACTAGGAGTAATGCCCATACATATCAAACTATCTAGGTGAACCATGTTTTACTTATGTAGCAAATCTATTAAATAACCAGCATATGGAAGCTTATACCTCATGCGAGAGAATTACCAAATTAACTATACATCTATTAGAAGTCTCTAAACCCCACTCCCCAAACAATTTTAGTACACCTACCAAGTACTGTAGGTCATTTAGAAAAACAGAAATAAAACATACATCAGCCTTTGTAATTAAGCATTTTTCATAACATATAAACAGTGTTCAGATATAAACTGTTAACTAAATATTTTTTCTAAATATGATTTATGTAATCAAGACTTTCTTAAACAAAGACACATCTTAGGAATATGATCTGTACAAACTTACAGTAGTGTAATATTCCAAAAGAGATTTTCTTCCTATTATGGTATGACAACAAAACTCTTTTCTGAGTGAAGATATACGTTAAGGCTTAAGGTGTAAACACTTTGGAAGGAAAACAACTTAGTGAAGAAATTACCGTTCATTTAAAAATGTGTATCATCTCATAATAGGCCCCTGAATTTTCAAATTCACATGTGAGAATACATTTACATCTTAAATTCCTAGGAAAGGCACAAGCTTTATGTAAAAAAGCAGCAAAATTTTAAACCCACCAATTTACTGAAAAAGCCATTACTTTTATTAGAAACAAAAAATGCTTCTCAAGGTGTTGGCAACAGGTCATAGTACAGACATTTATTTCATACAGTGTACTTCTCCCTTCAATTATATTCCAGTTGGAGGAGGAATACCTCCTTGAGAAGTAGAAGTGTTTGATGGACTGTGAAAGCTGGTCTCCTTATACACAAACCATGCATTTCCTCCCCAAAGTATCATATTCAGAAAGCCAAAGATCTAAGAAAGAGAAAAACAAACATGCAAATCTAGTATATTATTAAAATTTCATACCTATCTTAGTTTTCCTATAAATATTTAATATTTCCAGGCCATATACTATCATTTCATTTGAAGTCTGAACGATACATCAAGTGGAATAAAAATGGAAGACTCTGTATTTCAATGCCCTATTTAGATATATAATGACTTATTCCCAGTGAAATCTCTAAATCTGTAACATATCAAATCATGACTAAAACATATCTTATTTCTACATGTGCATTATTACCAATTTAAAAAAGGAATTAAATTTGTTTGAGAAAAGTAAATAAGACCTTCCTTTTATTACTTTATATTTAGACCTTGGTGGTTCTAGGTGAAGAGAACAACTGGGATCCATGGTTCCTTCACTAGGAGGGGTTTTACTTTTCTCCCATCTGAATGGTTATGAACATCCTTTGTGCACCTTTTCCTACTTCCCTACTTCATCCCCCTCCTACATTCACCTCTGCTTCCACAGCTGCAGCCACAAGAGAAAAGGAGTCTTAGAAGAAAACCTTACGTCACATCCTGTATTAATCAACCTAAAGGAAATCAGCCTTCCCAGGTACAAATCTGAAAGTTCAAAGTCTCAGAGATGAAGGAATTGCAGATATCCTATTTTCACAGTATTTAAAAAAAAGAAATACAAGAATAGTAGTGACCTATGAGGTAAGAGTAGGGTAAAAAGCTTAGGTACTATCATATTTGTGCTGTTGTTGTTTAGTCGTTAAGTCAAGTTTCGCCACCCCATGGACTGTAGCCCGCCACGCTCCTCTGTCCATGGAATTTCCCAGGCAAGAATACTGGAGTGGGTTGCCATTTCCTCCTCCCAGGGGATGTTCCCAACCCAAGGAGAGAACCTGAGTCTCCTGCACCTGCAGGTGGGCTCTTTACCAATGAGCTACCGGGAAGCCCCAAACTGCCTTCTTCTATCTTTTTGTATTATTTGGGTATAAAAACACTTCTGAAATTATCTCAGCTCACCGTCAATATATATGCAAAAAAAAAAAAAAAAGACTTCTAAAACAAAAATTTGGCCAAATTGCTTTATAAGGCAAGACCAACTTTATCCACTTGAAAAATACTTTCTTGAAAAGACATGAAATTTCCTTAAAAATAATACCCTCATTATATTAATAATATATCTGTATTTGGATAAAATACCAGACAAAATAATATTTAAATTTAGAGGCCAAAATTTTAGGATTATTTAAGGAACTATGACCATGTATGGATGTAAGAGTTGGACTGTGAAGAAACCTAAGTGCCGAAGAACTGATGCTTTTGAACTGTGGTGTTGGAGAAGACTCTTGAGAGTCCCTTGGACTGCAAGGAGATCCAACCAGTCCATCCTAAAGGAGATCGGTCCTGGGATTTCTTTGGAAGGAATGATGCTAAAGCTGAAACTCCAGTACTTTGGCCACCTCATGCGAAGAGTTGACTCATTGGAAAAGACCCTGATCCTGGGAGGGATTGGGGGCAGGAGGAGAAGGGGACGACAGAGGATGAGATGGCTGGATGGCATCACTGACTCGATGGACGTGAGTCTGAGTGAACTCCGGGAGTTGGTGATGGACAGGGAGGCCTGGCGTGCTGCGATTCATGGGGTAGCAAAGAGTCGGACACGACTAAGCGACTGAACTGAACTGAACTGAAGGAACTATGAAAGTT
>NW_011494734.1:1518237-1525489 GCF_000754665.1 Bison bison bison
TGCCTGGAAAATCCCATGGACAGAGGAGCCTGGTAGGCTGCAGTCCATGGGGTCGCTAAGAGTCGGACACGACTGAGTGACTTCACTTTCACTTTTCACTTTCATGCATTGGAGAAGGAAATGGCAACCCACTCCAGTGTTTTTGCCTAGAGAATCCCAGGGACAGGCGAGCCTGGTGGGCTGCCGTCTATGGGGTCACACAGAGTCGGACACGACTGAAGTGACTCAGCAGCACCAGCAGCAGCGCCTTTAGGGTCAAAGTCTTGCCTAGTTAATCTTAATAAAGATGTAACCATGATCTTGTCTAACCTTGTTTACAAGTAATAATTTTCTTCACAAACTTTTTTTTGCTGTTATAAAGACTATATGACAACTAGGATTCTGATAAGCTTGGTAAAGATAAAATCAATATATTCATCCAGGGATTTATTAAAACTATTGTTTTCTTAAATCACTGTAAGGTTTTTCTAGTAAGTGAAATAAAATATTTTATAAACACTGCATACTCACCACAGACACGTTTAGGGATCCCATACTAGTCACAGAGACAAACTGGCACATCACTCCTTGAACATTACAAGTCTTAAGTTCCTGGACAATACTGGAACCGGTAGCTGCTTTAATGTCTGTAAGAGCTTTAGCCCAGGCTGAAGTGCTCACCAACCACAAAAAAGTCACAACAATAGTAATTACAAAGTCCTAAAGAAAAAATAGGTGTGAATTAATAATGAATACTTAAAGATACAAAATTTCAAATCCACCAGCAAGGAAATCATGTTGAACTCTCAGTCCTGAGAAATGACATACTTTATAAAAAAAGGCCACAATCAACATAGCAAACACTGCTGTTTACTATTGCCAGGCCAGTGCCTGAGCTACACCAGTCATCTTCTGAAGGGTCTAAGATTTTTACATGGAGAAATCAAAGTTTAATAAAGCCGTCATCATAACCTTATCTAACTAACCCTCTCCCTCTTGGGATCATATATCAGACTCTGTTATCACCAATAACTGTATACCTCCATAATCTCTGTTTTAATCACCCCTCTCAAATATCACCTCTCTTTCTAGCTCATTCTCTTTGGCACCCCAACCTTAAAAGTCCTTTGACCCCACTGAGATCTACAATCTGATCTCCATTTCCTTCTATTTAGACTCTAAGGTTCTTCATTATAATCTCTTACATATACTCTCAATTCCCTTATCCTCCCCTGCTTTCTCATATTGTTCTGGCAAACCTCTAACTTTAGTTAAATCTAATGCTCTATGATATGAATAGTGAGATGGTGAAAAGCACACATCCAGGATGACTTGTCTCTTTTTAAATACGTGACTACAAAAGTTTAAGAATGCTCATTATATTAAGAACAACAACAATAAAATCTCTCTCAAAACACCCTGTCACTACCAGCTTTCTACTAAAGTGTTTGCTACTTATTACAGGTCAAGAATAGGAGTGAATTTTTAATATTTTGGATAATTTCTTATTGAACTAATAAGAAAAAAATTTACTCTCCCTAATCTAATCTGCTGGGGAACTAGAACTCTGTCGACTAGTACTGGCTATAAAAATCTAAGTAACACTTTTTTAAAGTATGTATTTGGATAGTATAAAGTATAAGTTTCCATCTCCTTTGGTCTTCCTTTGAATTAACAAAAAAAGTGGAACAATGTAAGATTTGTCACTTCATGGGAAATAGATGGGCAAACAGTGGAAATAGTGTCAGAATTTATTTTTTCGGCTCCAAAATCACTGCAGATGGTGACTGCAGCTATGAAATTAAAAGACTCTTACTCCTTGAAAGGAAAGTTATGACCAACCTAGATAGCATATTGAAAAGCAGAGACATTACTTTGCCAACAAAGGTCCGTCTAGTCAAGGCTATGGTTTTTCCAGAGGTCATGTATGGATGTGAGAGTTGGACTGTGAAGAAAGCTGAACACCAAAGAATTGATGCTTTTGAACTGTGGTGTTGGAGAAGACTCTTGAGAGTCCCTTGGACTGCAAAGAGATCCAACCAGTCCATGATAAAGGAGATCAGTCCTGGGTGTTCATTGGAAGGACTGATGCTAAAGCTGAAACTCCAATACTTTGGCTACCTCATGTAAAGAGTTGACTCATTGGAAAAGACTCTGATGCTGGGAGGGATTGGAGGCAGAAGGAGAAGGGGACAACAGAGGTTGAGATGGCTGGATGGCATCACCGACTCGATGGACATGAGTTTGGGTGAACTCCGGGAGTTAGCGATGGACAGGGAGGCCTGGCGTGCTGCAATTCATGGGGTTGCAAAGAGTTGGACACGACTGAGCGACTGAACTGAACTGAACGATGTAATCTGAGCATTCAGGTGTGCTCAAGACTATGAGTTCTCACTATCTGTAGCAAAAATCTCTCCAAGCTCAGAAATGGGTTTTGGAGCTTATCACAGAATTTTTTTTTTTTTTTTTAATAAATCTGGTTAGTTTTAAATTACTTTTGCCAATGAGCTTTTAGTCATTTATGTCAGATAAATACCAGTGATCACATATGAGATACAGAAACTGCTATATATAGCTTGTCTACCTGGTCAAGCTGGCACTGAATCAATGCCTTGCATTAGAGAACTGAAACAATGACTAATTTTACAAGCATGGTGTCACAGTATTTGCATTTAAGTTCTCCACTGCTACTGGTCCTCTTTAAAAAATGTATATCAAAGAGAAAAGAATAGAAACATTAAGTATTTTGCACTGTGGGATTACTCCCCTTTTTGCTGCTGTACTCAGCTGTATTTTGTGCTGTGGCAAACGTTTCCTAAGCACTTGCTAGAAAGAGCTGATAATTAGTATGAGATTATCACATGTTAAATTCTCTCTGGGCTAAAGTTCATCACTTTGACCAATAGATGTCAAATCTTAATTTTAAGGTTTCTTCCTTCCAAATTCCTAATCAAAAAAATACAATTTTTTTCCTGATTATGCTTTTTATGTCCAAGCTATTAATGGCTTATGAATGACATTTTTATATTTCAAAAGCAGGTTCTTTTCTGACAATGATGCATGAAGTAATCTTAGGATGAGGGGAAGTGGGAGAAATGCGGGCCTCTGAAGACAGTCCATGTGACTCAGGACTCTAGCTAGTTCTACATGAATGATGCCACCTGGAATTATGCAATGCACAACATGCCTGTGGCAGCCCTAGTGCTACCAGTAAGAAGGATATAACTCATAACAGAACTTTAGGATTTGGGATACCCTATCTTTGCTTGGTTTCATTTTATGGTATTTCTGATCTTCCACACAGCCTAGAACCCTTAAGCTCTGGCTATTTAACATAAAAACATGCTGAATTTACTTAAAAACTAAAGTTGATTTTAAAATGTCATAACTGAAATTTTCCTAGAGACAGCTCAGCAAAGAATTGAGAACACTGATGAAAGAGCATATCGTCATTAACAAATGGTACTTAAAAAAAAATTCATTTGGCTATAGTTAAAAATTTAGGTATCACAAAAAAAATTTTTTTATATTTATATGGTTAAAGTAAAATCCAAAATTTAATTTAGAGGCTGGACTTTTACAAATAAGAAGTATCCATCATACACTGTATCAACAAAAAACCACTTACAGAACTAATTCTAGATTATGTCTCTATAGGACCATTATTATTTCTCTATATGATCACTCTGAGGTGGAAAATTATTTTTGACTTTTCTGAATGATGCAACTAGATCAGTTTTATAGTTTTATTAGGCAGAAAAAAAGCCTCCTCCAAAGTAGATTTGAATGCTGCTTTAAAAACTGTCATATTTTTAAGGCTTAATGAACAAAATAAGAGAAATAAAAGGTTCATTGCTTTTATAAGATTTAACTTAAAATTTGTTGGGATAATGACAAGATGGCAAGAAACATCTTCACTTAGAATTTATAAAGAACTTTAACAAAATATAAATAAGGCTTGAAAAGTCCACAGAAGTTACAGATTACTAACATGAAATTTCTGTTAAGTACTGCAAATTAAAATGGCTGATGTCTACCCTTTGAAAGTCACTTAACAACCAAGAAATGTTTTATGAAAATATCAGGTTTGAGAATTTCTTCTCAGATACATGACATGGAATAAATATGATGGATAAAATACTGTTTTATTACTTACTTACCATTTGCATTCTTATGGTCCAGGCAGCAAAAATTAAAAATAAATAAAACCTGTTATTTAATAATTTGGCCTATCCTTTAAAGTAACTTCACAAATAATAAGCAGATGTGAATAGTTACTGTTTTCTTAGGATATAAATGACCAGTATCACGAAAACATCTCTGTTGTCCCTTCAAATCAGTAATACCAATACTGACTTTGTAGTTATTCTTTGGTAGTAGAGGTCCACTTTAAAACTACAGTTTATCTCTGGATTTGCCACCAATAATCTAAGGGAATTCTACTAACTAAATCTCAGAAATTATTTTTATTTCTAGCTCAGTAGACCCTGAGGCCAAAGAAGGTATTAGGATTTCAAATTCAAATCCTTTGTTGCCATTTTAAAGATTCAGAATTAGCTCATGAATGCCACTAATGCCAAATTCTATAATTTTTATAGAATTACCTTGGTCAGATTTTAAATTAAAGAATTTAAGAACATAGACCAGGTGTCGGGCATTAAGGGGGTATCTCTGAGAAAAGAGAAAAAAGATAAGAAACAGGAAAACAGTTATGAGACTACTAGCATTGTTAGCAATTCTTCAAATCAAACACATTAATTTCTACTTAATTTCCCTGCTATTTGCAACCTAATATGCTTTGTCATATATTCGAGTTCTTGCCAGGTTAAAAGAGTTAGATACAAACAAACAAACCTCTCTCTGTATAAGGAGTACAGAGGAAGTGTTGCAAACAGGCTACAAGAATTGGGTTAAACATGACAAGAGCAAGCATAAACTTGTGGCAGAAGTCAAGACATGTTGAAACTGGTTTATGCCAAGAGTCTTTTTTCCCAGTATAAGAAAATCCATATTTAAACTCAAATATAATATATACCTACATAAATTATTTTTGTATAAAAAGAAAGTGATTACTTACAGTCATGGTAAGCTTTCGACTATCACGATACAGGTTCGTGTAACCAACATACAGCAGAAGAGCAGCAATACAGTACAGGAAGACAAAGACTGCAAAAGTGACATAGAACTGCGCAGAAGAGGAGTAATCTCCAATAAGGACATAATTTTTCCAATCTACACCACAGACATTTCCACCTTGAGGTGCCTGAAATGATGCTTCATTCAACCTATTAAAAAAAAGGGACAAACAAATTTATGAACTACTTGGACTCTTCTAACAGAAACACATAGGCAGAATATTTAAGTAAAATATACTCCCCAAATATATTAAAACACTTTCCTTTAAAAAAAAGTGAAAATTTCAAATATTTAAGTAAATTAAAATTTTCATAAGTATATAAATCATATATTACACCTATACTTGGTTTATGATAGATTGAATAAAGACTGAATTAAACACTTTCACACCCATATACTATCTTCCTGTAACAAACACTTTGCAGATTAACAGCACTGTTACAAAATGGTTTACAATTTGAGAAATTGTATTCCATTCTAGGAGGCAGAGTCTGTGTGACTAGCACCAGGACAGTCAATTATAATGATTCACATTTTAACTCTCATTAATTGGCTAACTCCACAAAGTCTTTCCCTATCCATAAATCACAAAAGCACTTATCACTAAAGATGCTATAACAGTTCCTTATATAGGAACTTTATAAGAGAAGGACTAAGAGATGGAGAGGCAAAGACTGATTACCAAGCACTTGCTATCTGACATATTTTTAATGTAAGATTTTATTTAATCATCAAAGCAACCTTAAATGGTTTAAATTCACTGAACAGAAAAACTGAGTCTAGAGAATTAAGTAGTCAGTAAGTGGAGAAAGATTCATACCCTCACTTAAACACAGGACAGATGGAGTAAACATTTAATGAATCCTGAGGTCAAACAGAACAAAATAGCCATAAATATTCAGAAAATAAAGTTTTATGCTGCTGAAAGAAACATAGGAACTCTTCACTTTATATAGACACATGTCTTAAAGCTATACATTACACACTAGTAACTTCAAATACATGAAAAAGTTGGATTTTTCATAAGCTGTGCTTGTTTCTATAACATGGCTTCTCAAACTAAGGTGACAGAGCAGTCTTGTTTTGAAATTTCCAATCCACTGTGGGATGACAGAATAAGAGTGTCAAGGCAATGTCATATGGAAGTTTCTGAATGCTTACTGTCATTTTCTGTATTTATTTCATCACAGTTCAGGAAAACAGTCTGCAGATAGGCACTGGTCCACACACCATACTTTCAGTAGCAATGATCACTACTTACAAATGAGCATGAAATTAAAAATGTCTAACTCCCAAGATCGATAAGTTGTTGGGAAATCTTAATGAGTGGAAAGAGGTGTTAAACCACAAGAACAAACTTACCTGAATGGATAACCAAAAGCAGCTGTAATCGTTTTATTCTCAGGACCTGCAGTACAAGACACTTGAATTTCTGTTTTGCCCTTAAAACCTCCACAGGTAGCAAAAGCAAAGATAGAAGCAATCTACATAAAGACCAAAGAAAGAAAAGAAAGAAGCATTACTCTACCCAAACATAGCTCATTAAAATCTTAATTACAGTGACTATTAATGCTATTAAAAATTGGCTCACTAACATTCTTTGAATTCTTATTTACAAATGAAGATGGTGAAAAATATTTTAAAATGTATCCGCAACCTCTCTGACCTCCCAGTTTCATGCACTAGTCACCAACTTAAATTATGAACACAGGTAGACCTTATTGTGTCTGTTACCTTCCTATGTACACTGTTTATATTATATAATTTCTTCTATGACTGCTTTGGTTTGTCTCTGAAACAACAGACCCTTCATCCCACCCCAAAACCATGATACCATTATCACTCCATGACAACTAATACTTCCTTTCTTTCCTTTCATTTGTTATTTGGCTACGTCAGGTCTTAGTCACATCATGTGGAATCTTTCATTGCAGTGAACGGGTTCTCTTGTGGCATGTGGGCTTCAGTAGTTGTGGCCTGCTGGCTTAGTTGCTCTGTGACGTGTGGGATCTTAGTTCCCTGACCAGGGATTGAACCCTTGCCCCTACATTACAAGGCAGATTCTTAACCACTGGACCACCAGGCAGAAGTCCCAATGATTTCTTAATAGCAAGTCATGAGTTCACATTTCCTAAGC
>NW_011494734.1:1525589-1536627 GCF_000754665.1 Bison bison bison
CTGGGAGGGATTGGGGGCAGGAGGAGAAGGGGACGACAGAGGATGAGATGGCTGGATGGCATCACTGACTCGATGGACGTGAGTCTGAGTGAACTCCGGGAGTTGGTGATGGACAGGGAGGCCTGGCGTGCTGCGATTCATGGGGTAGCAAAGAGTCGGACACGACTAAGCGACTGAACTGAACTGAACTGAAGGAACTATGAAAGTTCTATTTTCAGAGACCCAGAGCAAACCCAGAGAAAGGGCTAATATCCATGGACAGAGGACAGTTCATGGGGTCACAAAGAGTCGGACATGACTTAGGGACTAAACAGCAACAACAGAAGTCAGATCTGGTTCAAACCTTGGCTTTGCCAACTTACTAGCCCTGTCACCTTGAGTGATTTAACATACAAGCTATATTCTTTCCCAGTTGTAAATGAAGATAATAACACCACTTCCCACATTCCTCTCAGAATTGACATATGTGTAATGACCTTAGCACACAGTCTTAATAAATTTTATATTAGTGCCTTTAGCAGAGAAGGCAATAGCAACCCACTCCAGTACTCTTGCCTGGAAAATCCCATGGACAGAGGAGCCTGGTGGGCTGCTGTCCATGGGGTCGCACAGAGTTGGACATGACTCAAGTGACTTAGCAGCAGCAGCAGTCTCAAGTGGCTTTCCTTTTTTTCCCCCTTGACCCTTACAGTTTTTGATAGTTTGTTTTCTGGACACAATATTTCAGGATAAGTTTGTACATTTCCTGCCTTAATTGTGGATTCAGCCAGTATATTATCTCCAGGGAAACTTAGTTCCTTGAATGAGAAATAATACTTACTAATCACATTCTGGAAACTGGGGACCATACTTTCAAGATAAGGAATTTAAAAAAACTTGTTTTAACTTGAGATATAGTTGATTTACAATTAATTTCTGCTTTACAGCAAAGTGACTCAGTTATATATATAAATTTTTTCTTCATATTTTCCATTATGGTTTATCACAGAATATTGATTTTAGTTACCTGTGCTATATGATAGAACCTTGTTTACCCATTCTGTGTGTAGTACTTTGCAACTACTAACTCCAGACTCCCTTTCCTCCCTCAGCAAATACAAGTCTATTCTCTCTGAATCTGTTTGTTTCATAGATAGGTTCATTTGTGTCATATTTTAGAGTCCACATATAAATTACATCATATGATATTTGTCTCTCTCTGTCTGACTTACTTCACTCAGTATGACAATCTTTAGATCTGTCTATCCATGTTACTGTTAATGGCATCTCATTCTTTTTTATGGCTGAGTAGTGTTCCATTGTATGTTTATACCATGTCTTCTTTATCCATTTATCTGTTGATGGATATTTAGGTTGTTTTCATGTCTTGGCTATTATGAATAGTGCTACTGTGAAGACAAGGGTACATGCATCTTTTTGAATTATAGTTTATCCAGATATATACCCAGGAATGAGATTGCTGGATCATACACCAACTCTAGTTTTTGTTTATTGGGAAACCTCCATACTGTTTTCCATAATGGCTGCACCAATTTATATTCCTACCAACAGTGTAAGAAGGTTCCCTTTTCTCTACACCCTCTCCAGCATTTACTATTTGTAGACTTAGGTAAAAAAACTTTAATGAGAAAAGAAGCTGGCCATGTTAGCCATGCTAGCAGAAAGGAAGAATTCAACAAAGCAAGGCAAAGCAAGTGTGAGGTCCTTAGAAATAGTTTAGGATATTGGGGGGAAACTATATTCCTTGCTGTGACAGGAAGATGAGAATCCAGATTGTCATAATGTGACAAACACTTTAACTGTGTCATTATTTTGTACTCATAACAAGAAAAGTAATGTTCATTAAAAAAGAAAAGAAGCACGAAGAAGTTAGTAACTTCCCAAGGTTACATAGCTAATAACTGCTAAGTCAAGATTCAAATGTGGGCAGTCTGGCTTTAGAGTTTGTTTTTAACCCAGATTTTATACTGCCTTCACCCTACCAAGCATCAGTTTTCTAAAATGTTAAAAAAAAAAAAAAAGGAAAAAGGCAGTAGTAATAGTATTTACTGCATAAAGTTATTGTGAAGGTTGAATTTAAGACTCAATATAGTATTTAGCATATAGTAGCACATGCTGAGAAGGACATGGCAACCCACTCCAGACTCTTGCCTGGAAAATCCCATGGATGGAGGGGCCTGGTAGGCTTCAGTCTGTGAGGTCACGAAGAGTCAGACACAACTGAGCTACTTCACTTCACTTTCATGCACTGGAGAAGGAAATGGCAACCCACTCCAGTGTTCTTGCCTGGAGAATCCCAGGGACGGGGGAGCCTGTTGGGCTGCCATCTATGGGGTCCCACAGAGTTGGACATGACTGAAGCAACTTAGCAGCAGCAGCTGCTGCAACCTCTCAACAGATGTGATTTTATTTTCCTGAGTATAATATAGAAATTAGTATAACAGCCCATATAACAACACATTTGCTCCTATTACAGTGTACCCACTAAATATTAGTATGAAATCCAAAGGAAGTCTTATCTATTAGTATCAAAATCAAAAGCGGATAAATTGAAACCCGAGGGTAACTATAAAGCCAAGAAACTATAAGCAGAAATGTTATTTCATGAGCTTATAAGGCCTCACTTGTGGCTATTTCCAGGTCTCAGAAAGTAGTTGGAGATTTGTTTTTCTTATCATACATATGCTTAAAGAAATGTACTGATGCTTTCTCAAATGCTATCCAAACAGGGAAAAACCTGAAAGCATCCTAAATATTGACAGGGAGTCAAATAAACTGTAATTCATTCCCGAAAGGGAATAGCATGCAGTCATTAAAATGATGGGCAATATCTAATGATAGAGAAAAAGGTTCATTACATATAAAGTTTGTTTAAACAATGCATTGTGCATGAGTCTATATCTGTGCACATACACATAACAAAAACTAAAAAGGATATGCATCAAAATTTTAAGTGGTCACCTCTGAAAAGATGACAAAAGATAATTTCTTTTTCTATTTGTATCTCATGAATTTTCTACAAAACAAAACAAACAAAAACCCAAGATATAGTGTAGTAACCAAGAGCTCAATCCTTCAGCAAATGCTGATGGCTCTATTTATGAAATATATTCAGAACTTGTTAACTTTTCCCACCATCATCACAACATCCTCATCTAAGCCACTATTACTTCTTGCTGACTTATATGCTAACAGTCTTCTAAGTCGATCCTCTACTTCAGTCTCTGCCTCTTCTTCAATCTATTTTCCACATCAGCCAGGCCATCTTTTAAAAATAAAAGGCAGAAAACTTTATCATCTGCTCAAAACTCCCCATTGGCTTGAGTTCTCTCCAAATACAATGTTTATATAATGATCTACAAGATCCTTTCCTCCTTTAATACTTTCGATCTCATGTAGCTGCTTTTTCCCCTGCCAAACCTCTTTACACAAATGTTCTCCCTGTTATTCTTTAAAGACATGGAATAAACTCCTTCAGAACCTTTGTATTGACTATTCCCTCTGCTTGGAACACATGCTTAGCTTCCTACTTCACAGCTCCCGGTTCCAATGTGACCTTATCAGAAAAGCCTTTTCCTAACCACATTATGTTAAAAAACACTGCCCGTCCCACTCCATGCAATCAGTTCTATTTGTACTGATCTATTTTTCCTCCATTGTAATGAACAGTGCCTGACAGCACTTCATTATTTGTTTGTCCATTTTTCTCTACATTGTAAACTCAAAGAGAGCAGGCATTGTTTTGCTCAAGGTTACACACATCTAGCAAATAGACGGAATTCAGTGCAAGTCTGGTATCAAAACCTATCCTATACTGTTGAACACTGACATAATGCCTCCCATGGATTAATCCAGGGCCTTGAATCAGGCCACCCATAATCAGGATCATAACTATCCATGGAATTTTTTTTCCATGAAGAAAGATATATGAAAAGGAATTTATTTGTATATATGAAGAGTCTGGTATAATGTCCACACACAGTTTGGTATCTTTAGTTAAGAGTTAAAAAGTTAAGAAAGAAGAATACTATTTCAGCATAAATATATATGAATATACAGTAAGAACACAAGGCCAGGAAATGAGTCCTGGGGATATATCCATATTTTGAATTAGAAAAAAGAAACAGGACACACACAACTTAAAGAGGCCAGAAGCAGACTTGTGTGTAGAGACAAACTGTATCTAACAGAGCTGGCTTTATAGGGCACTAAGGAAAGAAGAATGGTGGTTTTAAAGATACATCCACAAACTCCTTGATACTCCTCCCCTCAGGAGGTAGAGATTAATCCCCACCTACCCCACTTAAATGTGGATATAACAGTGACTTGCTTCTAGTGAACAGGATATGGTAGAAGGAATGAGATGTCCTTTCTGAGATTAGGTAATAAAGAGACTACAATTTTTGTCTTCATTTCTCACTCCCTTGAATCATCTGCTTTGGGGGATACTACAAACTAAAAGAAAGTATTTGTAAAAATGATACAAATGATTAGTATTACTAGCATACAGATCTAGGACAGACACTTGCTCATCCATACTACATGACAAGCATAAGAACGTTCACAGTAATATTGTTTATAATATCAGAATATGGGGAGAGGGGAAGCAACAAGAAAGCAGACAAAATATACAGTACTTGTGGCAGAAAGTGAAGAGGAACTAAAAAGCCTCTTGATAAAAGTGAAAGAGGAAAGTGAAAAAGTTGGCTTAAAGCTCAACATTCAGAAAACGAAGACCATGGTATCTGGTCCCATCACTTCATGGGAAATAGATGGGGAAACAGTGTCAGACTTTATTTTGGGGGCTCCAAAATCACTGCAGATGGTGACTGCAGCTATGAAATTAAAAGACACTTGCTCCTTGGAAGGAAAGTTATGACCAACCTAGATAGCATATTGAAAAGCAGAGACATTTACTTTGCCAACAAAGGTCCATCTAGTCAAGGCTATGGTTTTTCCTGTGGTCATATATGGATGTGAGAGTTGGACTATGAAGAAAGCTGAGCACCGAAGAATTAATGCTTTTGAACTGTGGTGTTGGAGAAGACTCTTGAGAGTTCCTTGGACTGCAAGGAGATCCAACCAGTCCATTCTAAAGGAGATCAGCCCTGGGATTTCTTTGGAAGGAATGATGCTAAGGCTGAAACTCCAGTACTTTGGCTCAGAGTTGACTCACTGGAAAAGACTGATGCTGGGAGGGATCAGGGGCAGGAGGAGAAGGGGACGACAGAGGATGAGATGGCTGGATGGCATCACCGACTCGATGCACGTGAGTTTGGGTGAACTCTGGGAGTTGGTGATGGACAGGGAGGCCTGGCATGCTGCGATTCATGGGGTCGCAAAGAGTCGGACACGACTGAGCGACTGAACTGAACTGAACTTACAATGAGAAGTTACACGGCAATGAAGACGTACAACTATAGCTACCTACATCAACAAGGATCAACTGTAAAAACCTAACATAATTCTTTTAAAAGCTCTGTTTACCTGGAGAAGGGAATGGCTACCCATTCCAATATTCTTGCCTGGAGAATTTCATGGACAGAGGAGCCTAGTGGGCTACAGTTCATGGGGTCACAAAGAGTTGGACACGAATGGCAAGTAACACTTCTTGTGTACATCACTCCTGCCACTATCTTTGTTCAGGCCCTCACCATTTTTCCTTGGACTAACCCAACAGACTCTTCACTTTTAAACTCATTCTCAATGCCATCCATCTTTTACTGTGGGCTCTAGAGCTGCAGTGTCCATTAAGGTGCCATAAGCCACATGTGGCTACTGAGCACTTTAAAAATGGTTAGCCTGACCTGAAATGGTTGTGTGTGTAAAATATACCATGGTTTATGAAGAGTTAGTATGAAAAAAAGAATGTAAAATATCTCATCAAAAACTTTATACTGATTACTTGTTGAAACAATAATATTTTGGATATATTGGGTTAAACAAAATGTATTATTAAAATTAACCTCCCCTGTTTCTTACTTTTTTAGTGTGGCTAGTAGAATGCTTAAAGTTACTCTATGGCTGGCATTTGTAGTCTGCACAGTGTTTCTATGGTACAGAGCTGTTTAGAGTGACATCATACAGACATGAAACAAAAATCTGGTTGTGTCATTCCCATGGTTAAGAGATTTCCTGAATGGCTTTCCAGATACAAATTTAAGAAAACATATAAAGCCCGAAGTTCTTAATCTGGCATAAGAGGCAGGGCTGAGAGGCATAGCCTCAACATTATCTTTCTAGATTTATACACTGTACTCAGTGCAAGGGCCTATACAATTCTGTCATATTGCACTGTATACTTCCTGTTCCTGAAACACACCAAGTATTTATGTCTTGAATGTATGTGTTTTTTCCTGCCACGATTTCCCCTCCGTCCCTACCCTGCATCTCTAACAAGCTCATCCGTTAAGGCCCTGTCCGATTCCTTGTGGTAGAAATATTCTGACTACTGGGCTGCCACAGACTTGAGTTCATTACTTCTGTTATAGGCATTTTTCTTGTGTATCTTGCTTATTAAAAAAAAAAAAAAAGAAACAAAAAACCCCCAAATAATAAAAACTAGTTTCCCACTTAAGACAAAAATTAGTAAATAAATGGCACACTGTACCACAGCTTATTGCTTTTAAGATTATTGCCTTTACCTCTCCCTTGGCAGACTGTCGTATCTTTGCATGTGTCCTTATTCTTGGGTTTTCAGTGCTTACCTAGCAGAAGGCCTGACATACACCAAATGCTCACTAAATAACTGCTTAACTAAAGGGAAAAAAAATCAATACTCAATAATGTACAAATAAAACAATATTTCAAGTCTTACATACTCATCATTTCAAGTTTGTCATTTCGTTATGAGGATAAATAAATGTCATGTCTGCCATTTTGGTCTTTATCTTATGGGAAAAAAGGGACGAGGTACACACTTTTTACTAAATGAAATACAAACAATCTGAGGGTAAGCTATCCAACCATCTTAGCTTTCCCTGCATTGTACTAGAACTCTGATTACAATTAGAACGTGTAGCCCACGGGTGAAAGCTGATCTGAAAACAGATTTATGGTCTTCCCAGTATTCATGAAAAATGTGAATCTGTTGTCAGTATTTTATTATCAGCGTGCTGCATATAAAAATTTGGATTTCCCACATGGGAATGGGGAAACAAAGTTATGCAACATCAGACCTACATTCCCATAAAGTGACAGTCCCATGGAAATGAGTGACAGATGACACTTAAGAAATGGTATATGCTTTCCAGATTGCTGTCACTTTCTATCATCTCTCCACCCCTCAGAATGCATGTTAGCTACCAGTAATCAATGAATTATATTATTCTTTCTTCTTCCAAACAGCTTGTAATACTCATTTACTTTATGAGGGGTTCCAATATGCACTTCAGTTTGTACTTCTAGTCTAAAATGAGTAGTAGTGATATGCTGATTTACATTTCCTTGCCACTTATGAAACTAATCCCACCCCCCGCCCCCATTCTATCCCATTAAGAATGACTGAAACCGCTGACATGAAATTCCACTTGTAGAGTAATGACTAAGAATCCAGGCACAGGATGAGAGCAAGCTTCTGTTCAGGTCAAAAGGTCCCATATTCATGATGACAGTCTGAAGTTCCACTTACCTCTCTGCCCATTGGACCCACATTAGAGACACGACAGATGCCTCGTTGATTTAGATATTTGTAACTCATACATACTTCAGACTGGCCCTCTAGAATATTACTCTCTAAAGTAGACTGGAGTACTCAATTTAACTGGTGTACAAGAAGAAAATGCGTCTATTTATATCTACTCTTAGACTTCAGGAAGTAAAGCTTCATTAAATTTAATATACTGCTGGAACCCATGTTGGGCCTGTATGTCAGAGAGTCAGATGTTCGGACAGTATGTGGGGTATCCTGAAGGTAAGGGAGTCCCATAACACAGGACAGACAGTGATACCATCACCCATTCTTCTACTTCAGAGTTCATGTGTCATAATGTGAGTGTTCATGGCTAAGTGACTTTAACTATTTTAACTATTTACTTTTAACCAAACTAACCTTCACAAAATGGACTGGTGGCTTAAAAATGTCTTCACGGAAACTACTCAGTGACAATACAAAAACTCATGTCCAAGAGCATTAATACTCTTTGTGAACTGGATTCATCAGCCACATGACCAGGTTAAAAAAAGATTCTACTTAATCAGAAAAAGTTGGGGGAAGAAAATTATTAGACAAATACCTGAAATAAGGGTTTTTTTAAATTTGAATGAAATTTAACGAGAGTATATAATATGCCTTAAGATAACGACATAGTAAAACATGCATCTGGGGCTTTGTGTATAAAATCTTATACTGATAGTCAGCCAGAGTCCCAGTTCCAGCTCCTACTCCCAGACACTGCACAGCTCACAGAAGATCCTTCTGGTGAACATTGGTACTCATCTAATTTATGGATATGTTTTACATGTTTTTAGTTGCACGGTCCTCTCTGCTATTTCATGATTGAGCTGTTCAGGAAAATTATATAATTGAAATCTTCAGGAACAGACCTAAAACTATACTGTAAATGAAGGTCTATGTCCAAAATCAATGCATGCTGTTTTACTAAATCAAATGACCATTCAGTACTTTAGATGAACTATCATAGCATGTCTGCTTTTAGTCAGTCAGATTAGATGCCTAGAACCAAGTTACTGATTTTTCTAAGTCAAGGTCTGAAGCATTTATTAAAGATATTCATTTTTAAAAAACATTTTGTTACTGATGTTGATATTCCAGTTTATTTCCACTGTGCACTGAGCAGTAAAGTCAGTTTCAAAGTGCTTCAATTTCACTTTTCTGTTATTTCCATCTGTTTGAAAAGTACAATCACAGAAAGTTCTAAATAGCCTGCTGCTACTGCTAAGTCACTTCAGTCGTGTCCGACTCTGTGCGATCCCATAGATGGCAGCCCACCAGGCTCCCCCGTCCCTGGGATTCTCCAGGCAAGAACACTGGAGTGGGTTGCCATTTCCTTCTCCAATGCATGAAAGTGAAAAGTGAAAGTGAAGTCACTCAGTCCTCCGACTCTTAGCGACCCCATGGACTGCAGCCTACCAGGCTCCTCCATCCATGGGATTTTCCAGGCAAGAGTACTGGAGTGGGGTGCCATTGCCTTCTCCATTGTGGATCCCAAGGAGTACCAAAGACTCTTTCAAGGGGTCTGTGAGGTCAAAAATATTTTCACAATATTATTACAACATCATTTGCTTTTTACACTATGTTGACATTTGTGCTGATCGACACAAAAGCACTGATGGGTAAAACTGCTAGGCTTCAGTAAGAATCAGCAAAAGCATCAAACTGTTAGTTCATTGCCATGCACTTGCAGTTAATGAAAAAAGCTAGTTTTACTTGAAAGTGTCTTTGATGAAACAGAAAATTACTTTTATTAAATCCTGACTCTTGCGTCTTCTTAAAATTCTGTGGGACGAAACAAGATGTGCAAATACTTTTACTACTGAAAAGACAAGCTAAGGACTGCGAGTAAATATTTGCAAACAATGCAACTGACAAGGGTTTAATTTCCAAAATATACGAACTGCTCACACAACTCCATAACAAAAAATAACCTAATCAAAAAATGGGCAGAAGACCTAAATAGACATTTCTCCAAAGAAGACATACAGATGGCCAATAGGTACCTGACAAGATGTTCAGCTTCGCTAATTATCAGGGAACTGCAAATAATGTAGTATCACCTCACAGTAGTCAGAATGGCAGTCATCAAAATGTCTACAAATAATAAATGCTGGAGAGAAGGTGGAGAAAAGGGAACCCTCTTACATTATTGGTGGGAATGTAAACTGGTGCAGTCACAGAAAACAGCATGGAAGTTCTTTAAAAAACTAAAAACAGAGTTGCCATTGATCTGGCAATCCCACTCCTGAGCATATACCTGGATAAAACTCGAATCTGAAAATGCTCCAATGCTCGTAGCAGCACCATTTACATAGCCAAGATATGGAAGCAACTTAAATGTTCATTGACTGATGAATGGATAAAGAAGATGTAGTCTATAAATAGAATGGAATGCTACTAAGCCATAAAAAAGAATGAAATAATGCTATTTGCAGCAACTTGGATAGACCTAGAGATTATCAGACTAAATGAAGTAAGAAAGAGAAAGACAAATATCGTAAGATATCACTTATATGTGGAATCCAAAAGTATGATACAAATAAACACTAAAAACAGAAAGAGACTCACAGACATAAAACACAAACTTATAGTTAACAAAGAAGAGGCAGGGAGAAATAAATTAGGAGTTTGGGATCAGCTACACTACTACAGAAAACATAAACAACAAGGTCCTACTGTTTAGCACGGGGAACTATAATATACTGTAATAAACTATAATGGAAATGAAAAAGAATATATGTGTGTACAACCGAATCACTTTGCTGTACACCAGAAACTAAAACAACAATGTAAATTAACTATAGTACTTCAATAACAAATGAACAAACAAAAATCACTTTTACTGCATACCGAAAAACAATGGTTGTTTCCAGGCAGAACATTAAAGCAACTGAGTTCTTCCCTGAAATAGTCACTTTTTCTGACTTCAGGCTCTACTACAAAGCCACAGTTATCAAGACAGTATGGTACTGGCACAAAGACAGAAATATTGATCAATGGAACAAAACAGAAAGCCCAGAGATAAATCCACGCACATATGGACACCTTATCTTTGACAAAGGAGGCAAGAATATACAACTGATTAAAGACAATCTCTTTAACAAGTAGTGCTGGGAAATCTGGTCAACCACTTGTAAAAGAATGAAACTAGAACACTTTCTAACACCATACACAAAAATAAACTCAAAATGGATTAAAGATCTAAACGTAAGACCAGAAACTATAAAACTCCTAGAGGAGAACATAGGCACAGCACTCTCCGACATACATCACAGCAGGATCCTCTATGACCCACCTCCCAGAATATTGGAAATAAAAGCAAAAATAAACAAATGGGACCTAATTAAACTTAAAAGCTTCTGT
>NW_011494734.1:1536727-1543654 GCF_000754665.1 Bison bison bison
AATAATAGCAAATGAAGCAACTGACTAACAACTAATCTCAAAAATATACAAGCAACTCCTACAGCTCAACTCCAGAAAAATAAATGACCCAATCAAAAAATGGGCCAAAGAACTAAATAGACATTTCTCAAAAGAAGACATACAGATGGCTAACAAACACATGAAAAAATGCTCAACATCACTCATTATCAGACAAATGCAAATCAAAACCACTATGAGGTACCATTTTACACCAGTCAGAATGGCTGTGATCTAAAAGTCTACAAGCAATAAATGCTGGAGAGGGTGTGGAGAAAAGGGAACCCTCTTACACTGATGGTGGGAATGCAAACTAGTACAGCCACTATGGAGAACAGTGTGGAGATTCCTTAAAAAACTGGAAATAGAACTGCCTTATGATCCAGCAATCCCACTGCTGGGCATACACACTGAGGAAACCAGAAGGGAAAGAGACACGTGTACCCCAATGTTCATCGCAGCATTAAAAAAAATACATTTGAATCAGTTCTAATGAGGTGGATGAAACTGGAGCCTATTATACTGAGTGAAGTAAGCCAGAAAGAAAAACACCAATACAGTATACTAACGCATATATATGGAATTTAGAAAGATGCTAACAATAACCTGCAAAAGAGACACTGATGTATAGAACCGTCTTATGGACTCTGTTGCAGAGGGAGAGGGTGGGAAGATTTGGGAGAATGGCATTGAAACATGTATAATATCATGTATAAAACGAGTTGCCAGTCCAGGTTCGATGCACGATACTGGATGCTTGGGGCTAGTGAACTGGGATGACCCAGAGGGATGGTATGGGGAGGGAGGAGGGAGGAGGGTTCAGAATGGGGAACACATGTATACCTGTGGCGGATTCATTTTGATATTTGGCAAAACTAATACAATTTGTAAAGTTTAAAAATAAAATAAAATTTTAAAAAAATACAAGTTTAACATAGCTATATTTTTTTTAAAAAGTCACTTTTTTCATTGAATACTATTTTTACTTGAAAGAATGAGTAATAGACATAATACAGTTATTCAGACTCAGATATCTGTCAGATCTTTTTTTTTAATGAATAGGATGAGCCTTTCACGTTAAGAAAAACCAGCAGCATTTGTTGTCTGATGTACTCTAACTTTCAAGTGATTATTTTAAAATAAAAAAAAATTTTTTAAATCTCAGCTTAAATTTCTAATACGGTAGATACTGACTGATATAACCTACATACACAAAAATTCTTTGGGGTGCTCAATATTTAGGTGTTTAAAGGGGTTCTGAGACCAGTGTTTGAGTACACTTTATTATAATAAAGCATTGCTCTGTTACCTTAAATTTCCCTTTAATGTTTTATCAGAGATTGTTATTTGTGTGAGGTAAGTGCATATGTGTGTGCATTCTAAAAGCACTGACTATATATATGTACATATATATACACACACAACATAAATATATATATAGTCTATGGAAAAAACATCTTGTATATCCCATGAGAGTGTTCAGAGTAAATACCGAGAGGATTCCAGGTAGAAGAAACAGAGAGCAAAGGCATGGGGTAAGTCAGTCAGTATACTGCAAGTTTTACGTGTACAGAGAGGCGATTTGTTAGGCACAAAATACCATTTGAAATCCTTTTTTTCCCTTTCTACAATAGAGAAAAAAAGTGAACACAAATGGCAAGGTTAAGAGAAAGATAAGTTTCTTAAAAAGCAGTCAGTGTCATAGACTGATAGCCTAAAAATTTAAGTATTAAGCAAATGGATGAAACAAACATCAGTCTAAGTATGCCTCATTCCCTGTACTCTGTAATACAATCTGTATTTTCTGTGGTGTTCCTCTGTGCTATATTATAAACCACAAAATTACAATAAAACATGGTCCCTGTTTACAAAAATCTTAGTGGTCTACTTGGGATGATTATTCTATATAAACTAGCACATATTTCTGAAAATATGCTGTTTAAACAAACTGATATATGTAATGCTCAAATGGTTATAGGTTTTCTCAATCATTGTTTTTCACACTAACTTCCCTGGAGAATAATTTACCCCAAAGCGATGGGGTTGCAAAAGAGTCAGACATGACCGAGGGACTAAACAATAATGCTTTTAAATGTTCTTTTGAATTTGTTCATTAATTTTAAGTATAAAATCAGAAAAAAACATTCAAACTTGATAAATGAATCAAGAAAACCCTACTTGTTTTTAACTTCTAAGATCTAGTAGAAACATAAATGTAACAAGAAAAAAATTACATTAGGAATCTTACATTTCTATTTCTTAAACTTGAAATTTTTGGTAATCTTTTCATTAACTTTATTAAAAGACCAATCAGAAACACAAAAGGAAGTTACTGAAAAGCCTAAGAACAGACTTTTGAGTCCAGGATATAGTAATCACAACCATGGGATACTGGGCAAGTTACTTAATTTCTCTAAACCTGAGTAACATGGAGATAACAACAGTTTTATATATATGTAATAGCTGCAGTTTAGAAGCAAGTAGAAATGCTTCTGCTTTGGCAACTGGATTTTTTTCCTGTCAATAAATATTTACTGGGCACTTGCCTTCATGTCTCTGAGGCCTTCAGATTTGTAACCCCTTGAAAGTTACATATTATCCGACTGCATCTTAGTTGAACATCTTTTAGAATCTTACTAAAGATAAACTGATTTGGAGAATTATTCTGATAGTAATATTTATAATAAACAGCCTTTATCTAGATTTTATATTTGTTTGTAAACTTATTGACTATTTTTAGAAGCAACCCATACATCTTTCAACACCTTATGAAACTTTAACAATTCATTCAAAACCCACTTAAAAATTCCTGCTACGGGCCTTTCTCTTCTAGAACTTTGTCTTATCCCTCTCAGCTTCTGTTTTAAACCTTCTATTCAAGTCTCTTCTCTACAGTGTACACACACATTCAATCTTTCCCATCTTTAAAATAGGTTTCCACCCAGGCTTTCCTGCTGGCTCAGATGGCACAGAATCTGCCTGCAATCCTGGAGACCTAGGCTCAATCCCTGGGTCCAGAAGAGCCCCTGGAGAAGGGAATGGCAACTCACTCCAGTATTCTTGCCTGGAAAACTCCATGGACGGAGGAGCCTGGTGGGCTACAGTCCATGGGGTCGCAAAGAGTCCGACACGAATGAGTGACTTCACTTTCACTTTCTTTCACATTGCACCTAATATTGCTGAGTACTCTTTTCTTGAAATGTCTCTAACAGTGAGGTTATTTCTCTCCATTCTCCTAACTATTCCCTTTTCCTTTGCAATCAAATATTTGCTGAATCTCCAACCTATATTTCTTTTAAATTCTAGACCTATATATCTATAGGGTACCGCCACTTACATGCTCTAAAGAGACCACAAACTTAATATATCCAAAACCTTATTGACCTTCTACCTAAAGTCTGCGGCTTTTCCTTAGTGATCTTAGATAGATGTGCCACTACTACTCCAAGTCAGAAGCTTGGCAGTCATCTTAGAGCCCTGCCTTTTCTTCATCCTACACATATATTCTTGGGAAGCCCTGGTAACTCAGCAGTAAAGAATTCGCCTGCCCAGTGTTCACAACAGCTAGGACATGGAAGCAACCTAGATGTCCACTGGCAGACTAATGGATAAGGAAGTTGTGGTACATACACACAATGGAATATTACTCAGTTATAAAAAAGAATGCATTTGAGTCAGTTCTAATGAGGTGGATGAAACTGGAGCCTATTATACAGAGTGAGGTAAGCCAGAAAGAGAAACACCAATACAGTATATTAACTCACATATATGGAATTTAGAAAGATGGTAACAATGACCCTATATGCAAGAAAGACAGCAAAAGAGACACAGCTGTAAAGAACACTTTTGGACTATGTGGGAGAAGGCGAGGGTGGTATGATTTCAGAGAACAGCACTGAAACATGTGTATTACCATATATAAAATAGATGACCAGTGCAAGTTCGATGCATGAAGCAGGGCACTCAAAGCCTGTGCTCTGGGACAATCCAGAGGAATGGGTGGGGAGGGAGGTAGGAGGGAGGTTCAGGACGTGGGGACACGTGCATCCGTGGCTGATTCATGTCGAAGTATGGCAAAAACCACCACAATATTGTAAAGTAACTGGCCTCTAATTAAATTAATTAATTAAAAACAAATAAATAAAATTCAGAAAGAGTTAAAAAAAAAAAAAAAAGAATTCGCCTACAATGTAGGAGATGCGGGTTCAGTCCCTGGATGGGGAAGATCACCTGGAGAAGAAAATGGCAACCCACTCCAGTATTCTTGCCTGAAAAACCCCACTGACAGAGGAGTCTGGTGGGCTACAGTTCATGGGATCAGAAATGAACAAACCTTAACGACTAAACACACGCAAACACACAAATATATTTTAGTTTCTAAACCTCTTGCTTTCTAATTCCACTGAGATTAGTTTCAGGCCTTCAAACGACCCTGATGCTGGGAAAGATTGAGGGCAGGAGGAGAAGGGGAAGACAGAGGATGAGATGGTTGGATGGCATCATTGACTCAATGGACATGGGTTTGGGTGGGCTCCAGGAGTTGGTGATGGACAGGGAGGCCTCGAGTGCTGCGGTTCATGGGGTTGCAAAGAGTCAGACACAACTGAGCAACCGAATTGAACTGATAATTCAAACAATAGATTTCCCTTTCTTCAATTATGGCCTTTCCTTTTCAATTCATCCCCTACACTGACAAAATAAAAACTTCTAAAAGGCAAATCTAATTATATTATCCACTTGTTTATTTACTCTTGAATGAGTGAATCCACTACACACAATAGGAATTCTGGTCTTAAGTGGAAGCTGTACAATAAACAAAACAAAATTCTGTACCTGCATGTATGCATTCTCTTAAAGGCCTAGATTGTCCAAGGTTAACCCAAAGGGTCAAGAACCACTGGCTCGTAGAATAAACTCCAAACTATTCAAACTATTTGAAATCTTTCAGAATCATCTCAAACTGCCATCTCCCTCCCGATAAAGACTGCAGAGTCAACCTCAACTACTTAAGTTCTCAAATAGGGCTCTGCTGCTTCAGCTTTTCACACCACTGAACATAAGCTCCTCTTTACCTAGAAAGCCATTCCCCACCCATTCCCCAAGTGAACAAATCTTTAATCTATGAAATCCTCTCTACACCTCCAAGCAATTTGATTTCTCCTTCCTTTCACCTACTACACTTAACCTATACCTTTATTATAGTATTGGTCATACAGCATATTTATATTTGTTTTCATGTCTTTTATTAGGTCGTGAGGAAAAAAACGTTTTACTCACCATTTGTCTGTTAGTGCTTAGCACAGCACCAGTATATAATACATACTCAAATATTTGTTGAATAAATAATTCTCTACCTCATCAACAATGGATATTCTTTTCATGAAAGAGTCTCTGTATAATAATGAGTTGTTCAAACTGAAAGTAGTATTTTCCTAAGCTTAAAAAGGGTATCTTTCAAAAATGTCACCTAGGATCACTAATAAACTTACCACTAATATTTTAAAATATTAAGAAAAGAAGTTGTTTTAAAAAAGATTGATGAATAATGTAAGCACAAATATAAACAACTGACTTCATTTAAGTGAAATTTTAAATTATAAGTTTAATTATAATCCTCTAGAAGACTAAACTACTAGGTATAAGATTTTTTCCCTTAAACTTGGTATTTGATTAGCCCAGTTAAATGTGTTTTTCCTCTTGCAATATAAAATTTTTATATACTCAAATATAATCCTCTTGATATTTAAATCTGGACAGATGTTTATAGAACCCTAAATACGTACATTTAGGTGTCTTTAACATAAACGTATGTGTGAAATCAGCAGTTTTCAGAAGACACCAAGTAAAACTTTGGGGGAAACACAGGAAACTTTGCGTGTAGGAAGGAAATCAGATTGAGCATTCATTAGAAAATCTGTTACCTCCGCAGGTTATTTACAACAGGAAATCTAAGTTCTTACTCTTCACCATTTTATCACTAACATACGGGGTTGAAGAGCTACGGATGTAAATATTGCTGGCTACAAAAGCAACTTGCCTGCACACTGGACAGATGCCAGCTGCCTATTGATACGGGCCTGAAAACCAGCACTGGAATATGTACTAGGCCACTAACTCTGAAGGCAGTGCCTGGTGTATTCACTAAGCTCTCCGAAGTGATCATTACCAAGGTTGAAGTAATAAATCTGGGTTGATGTTAATGATTGAGAGTGTCCCCAGGAAAGGACTGAAAGCTGACTGCAGGATGCTGCTGCGAAATACCTAAAACAAACTGGATTCCTAACTTGTGTTCCCAGCTTGCGATTCCTAACGTGTGTTTCAGTGGATCAGACTAACAACGCATTTTGTTTGGACCTTTTCCCCCCACCTCCGCCCGCTTCCCCGTCCCAGTTTATTTTTATCCTTTTTAACTTGGAGCCAATCTTAAAAGCATATTAAGACCCAAGAGCTCGTCAAGTCACTTGGAGAAGGCACACCAACTTCTGAGTCCGCAGAGGACAGAAATGCACTGACTGGCCCCTTCTACTAGAGGCGCAGAGGCAGCGCCTGCTGGCCTGAGCGCGACTCCAGCCCGCCGGGCTTCGGTTAGACCGCAACAGGAAGTTTTCTCTTCCCTTGCGGAAAGCTGTGAAGCCAAAGAGAAATTTGAACCCCCACTCTCCGGAGGACACCCAGACGAGAGCTTCGGGGTGTGTGTGTGTGTGTAGGGGTGGGGGTGGGGGGCTCCGCCTGGGACGGAGGCAGCCGAGGGACTCGTGATTCAACGCCGACCGCAGCGTCCCCGCCCCGCGCAGGCCCAGGCCTCGGCCTCTCTTCCCCTCCCCGCGCGTCCAGTCCCGTCCAGGCCCGTCCCCGGGGGCAAACGCGGCTTCGCGGCCCGTGCGGGGCGGGCTGCGCCTCAGTTCCCAG
>NW_011494734.1:1544017-1550624 GCF_000754665.1 Bison bison bison
GGGCGGAGACGGAGAGGGGCGGGCGCGGGAGGCGAGGGCGGACACGGGCAGGGAAGGGGCGGTGCCTCCCCGAGCAGTACCTGGCCCAGCCGGCTGATCCGCTGGCGCACCAAGGAGATGTTCGACGCCATGCTGCGTGCGCCGCGCCCCCTTCCCTCAAGTCCAGCCTCCGCGCTCGGATTCCTGCCGCGCATGCGCGCGCTCAGTCCCACGCCAGCGTAGCTGGGACAGCTGCCTCGCGCAGCGAAAACCATCCAGCGGAAACCTACGGCTTTGGCCCAGCAGCTTTATTACACTGGCTTCCCGTCACTATTCCCAATGTTTTAGCTAGGTTTATAACATTGACACAAATGAAGGCGCGATTCAAGGCTGGTGTTAAGAGACCTTTTATTAAAATGATGGAAAGTTACTGCAGAACAACGGACTTTGAGCGACCACGCTGTAACAGGGTCTCTCTCAGGAACGTGATTGATCATTCTTACGGAAATTGTTTATTTTCAAACTTACCATTGGAGTCAGGGTTGAACGATTTACAAAAAACGTTATACCTAACAGAAAAAGACTTGGTCCGATAGGCTCTTCTACCCACCTACCCACCTCTCCTACCCTGTCAGTCAAGTTTTCTACGTGGGGCGCTCTTGGAGTCTCTGCTGCTGCTGCGGCTAAGTCGCTTCAGTCGTGTCCGACTCTGTGCGACTCCATAGACGGCAGTCCACCAGGCTCCCCCGTCCCTGGGATTCTCCAGGCAAGAACACTGGAGTGGGTTGCCATTGCCTTCTCCAATGCATGAAAGTGAAAAGTGAAAGGGAAGTCGCTCAGTCGGGTCCGACCCTCAGCGACCCCATGGACTGCAGCCTACCAGGCTCCTCCGTCCATGGGATTTTCCAGGCGAGAGTACTGGAGTGGGGTACCATTGCCTTCTCCGCTTGGAGTCTCTACAGAAGGCTTATTGCTACTCCCCATTTGAGAGTCGCCTAGGTAACACCTACCTTCTGGCATCCAGTTATCGGAGCCCCGAAGAAATGATCTTTTTGGCTTCCCTTAGTATCTTGGAGGTTCTTGGAGATGAAATGCTGGCCTTTTGGAGTGTATGGTAAGGGGACTTACATCATGTACCCCTAATACGGAAGAAAGGAATCTAGCACAATGGAATCTCAATGTACCAGCTTCCAAGTATTTACCTATGTATACTGATTTTCTAAGCACTTATCTATGAGTCAGCAGGTTCCTCGCCATTGAAGTTACTCAAGTGTTACTGACCTTCTTTCTAAGAAGCTAACCCTTTCTCATTTGAGACCTATTTACCTCCTTGTTTGTTTCCCAGAGAATGCAGAGAGCATATTTCAATTTCCCGGTCCACAGAGACAATCTTATTCTTTTGATTGTGACTTCCATTCTTCAATCCCTGCACAGTGCCTTGTATCAGTGGATACCTAGTGAATGAGTGCAGATTCCTCTTACCAAACAAGAAGGCTTCAGAGATGCTCCTTAGGGCAGAATCAGTGGAAGGTGACCATACATTAGTACCCAGTACTCCTGAGACCACTGTAAGGAATACCTCAGGTCCTCCTGCTCCCCACCCCCTTTTAAAAAATTTTCTGGCACCCAGTTATGGGATTCCCATGGTAGTGATCTCCATACTGGCTTCCTTGCTACTCTTCTCGTTGTATTCTCTTTAGTTTGTTTTCTAAACGTTTACTTCCACTCTGTTGAGGTTTTGGGGCTTGCCCTGGAGTTGGGTTGTGGCTAGTAGTGCTATCTGGCTTGGGCTTCATATTCATAAAGATTCAGATTAGACGCTCATGTTATTTCCAAATCAGATACACACTGACAAGTCAGAATGATGCTCACTTTGCAGCTTTATTTGTTCATGTAAATAAAAAATATACTGTAATGTAGTAAGCCAGTTTGGGCTTTTCTGTATTCCCCTCCCCAATTTTTTGAAGGTTTCAGCAACTGGAATTGACATGGCCCTTTCTCAGCCTCTGAGAAGTTTAACTTTCTATTTCCTCTCTTCTGCCTTTTTTTTTTTTTGCTTTCTCTTCTGCTTCTGGTTCACGCCCACTAATGGAAGGCATGGTTGTTTCTCTTCAGGAAGCCATTGCTGCTAAGAGAATGTGCCTTGAGTATTAAGTTCTCTCTTGCTTGGCCATGTGCCACTAACTTTTAAAAGAGAGATCACAGAAGAATAGTATCTGGTCACTTATCAGAACTCATTTATATACTCTGACTGGGCAAAACCAAGGGGGAGTGAGCTACTGCTGTTACCCTCGGTGATGCGTAGTCCAGCACGGCTTCTGCCAGTCACCTGAGTTCACAGGAGCTCCTGCTTCCCTAAGAAGGAGCTGGGAGTGGCTGGCAGAGCAAGTACAATCTGATTAGGCAACCAGAGAGTTGTGAATTTTTTGAATGCTCAAGAAACAAGAGTGTTTAAACAGCATCTCACTGAAGGCACAACTGTTCAAAATCTGAGAAGAATGTTCAGATAACTGTTTAACATTGACTATAACATTGGTCATATTCTGATTTGTTCTTGGAATCTGAGGAAAGACCCAGAAGTTCTGGGCACAACACACTCTACTCTCTACCAGGTTCATTAAGAAAAATAACACTTGTAAAGCAAAACTTCCCCGTCTGAGGTACTATTGTTGAGATTTACCTATGGTAGTATATGACATTGGGATTTAAGGATGTACAAGAGGTCAGGAGGAAGCTGTGTTTAGGGAAATCTTATCATTGGCTAACTGTAACATTGGCAGTTAGAGTCAATGGCAGTACAGAGTCCTGATCATTTTATTGGTAAGATGAGACTTATAACTCATTCTCAACCAATATTTGTCCTTTTTTTTAAAAAAAGTTTTTATCTGATAGTGTTGAATTACCCATGTGTTTGAAGTCTGAGTTTGGGGTTTAGACGCAGCTCTTTTCTCCTCACTCATGAATTCTACAGTCATTTTAGAAAAATACAGAAATCACTCTAAATTTGTCTAAATTGTACAATAGACTGACTCAATGGACCCAGTAAATTAATCTCAAAATAATTAAACTGAGGTCTTTTTAAATTTTAACTTAATTTTAGATTTACAGAAAGATTGCAAAATACGAAATACAATAACCCTAACCCTAAAATACTGAAAATCATGTGGGGCTGTTGGGGGCCAGAGTGAGGTACTCCGCCCATGGCAAAGGTCATGAGGAAGGAGGCTCGGCACACGCAAAGGCAGGATCAAGCCTCAGGAGTCCCCCTGGAAATCCTTGAGCATCTACCCCCATAACCAGAGCCTGCCTACTTTACTACTTTGTGCTCTCACCTACATCTCTGACTTTACGGGGGGCTGTCCCCCACCACCTCTTTCGGAGAAGGAGTTAACTTAGAGCTCCAGTTAATAATTCCTGGGCGTGATAGGAGTGTTTCAACCTACAAACTCCTCTGAAGCTTCTCTAGCCTGCCTGACGGGCTTGTCCGGCCACATGTGATTGCTCACAGCCTCCCAACCGTGAGAGGCATGAGATGCTTTAAACCTTCTAAAAACAGGTTCTTTAGAGAAGTTAGAAAACTATTAGTATAAGTATAATGGGCTGATTAGAAATTGTATTGGTGAGGGGTTTTTCATTTGTTGAGCCAATGTTTACTGCTAAGTCTTCACATCCCCTGCCCTTACACACATTAATGAATATATAGAAGAAATAAGTATTAACCTTTGATATTAATCATGTTAGACCTTAGGCTAAGTAAATTCTTTCCTAAAACCCACTACACCCTCACCCTATAGGAATGTAACTTTATTTGGGTGGCGTCTGTTTTAAGAATAATCACCCTTGGCGAAAAAAGTGTTCTGGTTGACTGACCACTGTCACAAGGAGAGGGTCATAAATTGTCAGCAGGGCCCCCTGGCCAGAAGATGATGTAACACCCCTAAGACCTCTGTATACATTTGTATGAAGCACCTGACTTTAATAAAAGTCAGGACTGCTGTCCCCGCGTGACTTTTGCATAACATCTCAGTGTATAAAAGTAGACCATGGAAAATAAAGAATTGGGGTCAGTTCCTCGAAAGACTGGTCTCCCCATGTCTCTCTCTCTTTCACTCTGGTTGAGTCTCCATCTGGAGCGCGGAACCCGCCATGCTTACTAATTATGCCTGGGCTTCTAAGATCCGACCGGGGAGGCCTCAGTGTCTCCTCTCCTTCGGGAGAACGGAAGGACGCCTGCAGCCTACGTAAGTGGTGCAAGCTTCTTGTCTTGAAGTTTTATTGGTCTCCTGCGTAAACCAAGCTACTCAGCCTCTTTTCTCCACTGAATTTTCCTACTGAGCTATCCTCATTCTATTACTCTTTATATCTTTGATGAATATTCAAATAGTCGCCTAAGCCATCTCCCCTTCGAATACCCTGGATCAGCCGGGGCTGGACTCCGGCATGGGGCAAAAGTGAAAGTCGCTCAGTCGTGTCTGACTCTTTGTGACCCTTTGGAATTCTTCAGGTCAGAATACTGGAGTTGTTCCCTTCTCCAGGCTATCTTCCCAAACCAGGAATCAAACCCAGGTCTTCCTCATTGCAGGCTGATTCTTTACCAGTTGAGCCACAGGGAAGCCCAAGAATATTGGAGTGGGTAGCCTATCCCTTCTCCAGGGGATCTTCTCAACCCAGGAATTGAATCAGGGTCTCCCGCATTGCAGGTGATTTCCTTACCAGCTGAGCTATCAGGGAAGCCTTAAAGGTCATGCTAATCCTCTCTGTATGAGTCCAATTTTAATCTATTTGTGGCTGACGTAAGCACAGTTCTCACGCCCATTTTTAGTTTAGCTCACATTTAAGCAATAAACAGGAAACATTCTACCTTGTGGAGGCTAATTTCATAATGATCACAAGTACTATAATTAGGTTCCTGAAGAAAAAAGGCTTATTGTATTCTAACTTTTATAATAACACAACCTGGAGTTTATGTAGTGTTCTGCATTTTTCAGAAACTTGTTTGTTGTCATTTCTTCCATGTGACCCTGGAATTAAGGGAAGATACAGGAATTAGGATACTCATTTTGCTGAGAGCGAAACTCAGAGGAAAGAAAGCCTATCAGGAAAGGCTTTATGGAGGAAGTGATATAGCACTGAAGCCTGAGAGGTATGAAGCGAGTTCCAAAGGTGGATGAGAGGGTTCTCTTCAGAGGTGCAGCAGAAGGTAGGGCATGGTGGCAGAGGAGAAAGGAGTTCTCTTGGGGCACCAAATACCTCAGATTTATGTCTGGTATTTTGAGTAGGAGGAGCAGTATGGAGGAAGGGATTTATATGCCTGGCTAGGAGTTTGGACTTTATTCTCTGGCAGTGAGTTGTTTTCAGGCAAAGGAGAGACACATGGTCAGATTTCCATTTAGGAAAAACACTATTGGAGTAGTATAGAAGATGAAAGATCCTTAGCGGGTAGGTTCAAGCTGATCTTTTCTAAACCTGTCGGTCATGAGATCTCAGGTCCCAGATGTGGTGACAATAAGCAGGAATAGATAGCAGGTTGGCACCAGCAGCACAATATTGCCAACAACAAAAGCATAACGTCTAGATGCATAAACCACTGGCTCCTGCCCTAGCTTTGTCAGATCCACAGATTTTCCTGGAGCATTACCATTTGATTTCCTTTGACTTATTTCTGTTTAATGGGAATATTTGTAAGGTACCAACTTTACGTATGTTGATTAACATTGAAGTAGTTCTGACAAATCAGGACTTGGGAATGAAGACAAACGTGAAGATGTCATAAGCTGGTTCCAGGATCATATCCAGGGATGGAGGGGAATAGGTAGCCTAGGCTATGGAACATGGTGGATATGGAAATTTTAGAGTCCAATTCTGAGCCATTTTTTATCATAATTAGTTATTTTTAAAACTTCCTTGTTTTATTGTCTCCCTGGAAAGCAGATTGCCCCCTAAGTTTTACATAGAGATTTAAAGTTTAGTATTGTATTCAGTTCAGTCGCTCAGTCGTGTCCGACTCTTTGTGACCCCATGAATCGCAGCACGCCAGGCCTCCCTGTCCATCACCAACTCCCGGAGTTCACCCAGACTCACGTCCATTGAGTCAGTGATGCCATCCAGCCATCTCATCCTCTGTCGTCCCCTTCTCCTCCTGCCCCCAATCCCTCCCAGCATCAGAGTCTTTTCCAATGAGTCAACTCTTCGCATGAGGTGGCTAAAGAACTGGAGTTTCAGCTTTAGCATCATTCCTTCCAAAGAAATCCCAGGGCTGATCTCCTTCAGAATGGACTGGTTGGATCTCCTTGCAGTCCAAGGGACTCTCAAGAGTCTTCTCCAACACCACAGTTCAAAAGCATCAATTCTTCGGCGCTCAGCTTTCTTCACAGTCCAACTCTCGAATCCATACATGATCACTGGAAAAACCATAGCCTTGACTAGATGGACCTTTGTTGGCAGAGTAATGTCTCTGCTTTTTAATATGCTATCTAGGTTGGTCATAACTTTTCTTCCAAGGAGTAAGCGTCTTTTAATTTCAGGGTTGCAATCACCATCTGCAGTGATTCTGGAGCCCAAAAAAATAAACTCTGACACTGTTTCCATTGTTTCCCCATCTACTTCCCATGAAGTGATGGGACCAGAT
>NW_011494734.1:1551210-1569201 GCF_000754665.1 Bison bison bison
GGCAGCCCAACAGGCTCCCCCGTCCCTGGGATTCTCCAGGCAAGAACACTGGAGTGGGTTGCCATTTCCTTCTCCAATGCATGAAAGTGAAAAGTGAAAGTGAAGTCACTCAGTCGTGTCCGACTCTTCATAACCCCATGGACTGCAGCCTACCAGGCTCCTCCGTCCATGGGATTTTCCAGGCAAGAGTACTGGAGTGGGGTGCCATCGCCTTCTCCTTACTAGCATGTGCGATGAGTGCAATTGTGCGGTAGTTTGAGCATTCTTTGGCATTGCCTTTCTTTGGGATTAGAATGAAAACTGACCTTTTCCAGTCCTGTGGCCACTGCTGAGTCTTCCAAATTTGCTGGCATATTGAGTGCAGCACTTCCACAGCATCATCTTTCAAGATTTGAAATAGCTCAACTGGAATTCCATCACCTCCACTAGCTTTGTTCATAGTGATGCTTTCTAAGGCCCACTTGACTTCACATTCCAGGACATCTGGCTCTAGGTCAGTGATCACATCATCGATTATCTTGGTCTTGAAGATCCTTTTTGTACAGTTCTTCTGTGTATTCTTAATATCTTCTGCTTATATTAGGTCCATACCATTTCTGTGCTTTATTGAGCCCATCTTTGCATGAAATGTTCCCTTGGTATCTCTAATTTTCTTGAAGAGATCTCTAGTCTTTCCCATTCTGTTGTTTTCCTCTATTTTTTTGCACTGATAGCTGAGGAAGGCTTTCTTATCTCTTCTTGCTATTCTTTGGAACTCTGCATTCAGATGCTTATATCTTTCCTTTTCTCCTTTGCTTTCACTTCTCTTCTTTTTACAGCTATTTGTAAGGCCTCCCTAAACAGCCATTTTGCTTTTTTAGGTTAGTGCAAAAGCAATTGCAGTTTTGCATTGTTGAACTTTGCCATTTTGTATTGGAATAATTCTTAAATGTGGTAATGTTATATATCATTTTAAGGCACATTTCTTGCTTTTTTTCTGATGACATCACTTGCTGTTTATTTTGTATTTATTTTAGACTATAGAAATGATGTTAGACAAAAAACAAATTCAAGCGATTTTTTATTCAAGTTCAAAATGGGTCGTAAAGCAGCAGAGACAACTCACAACATCACCAACGCTTTTGGCCAAGGAACTGCTAAAAAACATACAGTGCAGTGGTGGTTCAAGGAGTTTTGCAAAAGAGACGAGAGCCTTGACACAGTGGCTGGCCATTGGAAGTTGACAATGACCTATTGAGAGCATGATCAAAGCTGATCCTCTTAAAACGCCACAAGAAGTTGCCAAAGAACTCAATGTTGACCATTCTACAGTCATTTGGCGTTTGAAGCAAATTGCAAAGGTGAAAAAGCTCAATAAATGGGTGCCTTATGAGCTGACCCCAAAATAAAAAAATTCATTGTTTTGAAGTGTCTTCTTTTATTCTACATGACAACAACGAATCATTTCTCAATTGGATTGTGACCTGCAATGAAAAGTGGATTGTATATGACAACTGATGATGACCAGTTCAGTGGACTGAGAAGCTCCAAAACACTTCCCAAAGTTAATCTTGTACTAGAAAAAGGTCATGGTCACTGTTTGGTGGTCTGCTGCCCTTCTGATCCACCACAGCTTTCTGAATCCTGGCGAAACCATTACATCTGAGAAGTATGCTCAGCAAATTGATGAGATGCACCAAAAACTGTAATTGGTCAATAGAATGGGTCCAATTCTTCTCCATAACAATGCCCAAACACATGTCACACAACCAGCATTTCAAAAGTTGAATGAATTGGGCTACAGAGTTTTGCCTCATCTGCCATATTCACCTGGAGAAGGCAATGGCACCCCACTCCAGTACTCTTGCCTGGAAAATCCCATGGACGGAGGGCCTGGTGGGCTGCAGTCCATGGGGTCGCTAAGAGTCGGACACGACTGAGTGACTTCACTTTCACTCTTCACTTTCATGCATTGGAGAAGGAAATGGCAACCCACTCCAGTGTTCTTGCCTGGAGAATCCCAGGGACGGGGGAGCCTTGTGGGCTGCCGTCTATGGGGTCACACAGAGTCAGACATGACTGAAGTGACTTAGCAGCAGCGGCAGCAGCCATATTCACCTGACCACTTCTTTAAGCATCTCGACAACATTTTGCAGGGAAAACGCTTCCACAACCAGCAGAAGGCAGGAAGTGCTTTCCAAGAGTTCATTGAGTCCTGAAGCATGGATTTTTATGCTACAGGAATAAATGAACTTATTTCTCATTGGCAAAAATGTGTTGATTGTAATGCCTCCTCTTTTGATTAATAAAGATATGTTTGAGCCTAGTTATAGCAATTTAAAATTCATGGTCTGAAACTGCAATTAATTTTGGACCAACCTAATATTTTACTCTCTTGAAATCAGGTGGAAAATAAAAATCAAAATGTCTACTAGTTCTCTATGGATAGTTTGTTTATTCTATTTGCAAGTGCAGAGAACTGCCTTCCTGCCAGGGAGAGAACAGGGTGTGATAGATATGGGACAGTAAAGTGAGCAGATGAAGTGCTTTTTCTTTAGCAAGCTGGACAGGTTTGCCTCAGGATCTGAACTTCCTGTACCTAACATAAAAAAAAACAAAAAACAAAGAAATGCATGGAAGCATTTCCCTGATTCTGGCCCTGTCGATTTTATATCAGGACCACCATGATCTTCTGAGTGACACTGTGGCATTTATTAAGAGAGAACAGATCACCCAAATGACCACTGTCAGTGTTGACCAAGACATGCCCAGGAAGTCTGTCCTCTTATCAACAACAAAAACCAATCTTCTTAAGTGATACAAAAGGGAAAATAAAGACCTGAGTAGGAGCTGACCTTGAAAAATCTAATGCTGATGGAATGATGGCAATGTAAGTTTGTTTATAATTTCTCTAGGAGGCAAAAGAAAGTGTTTTATCCAGTAGCTTGTTTCCTAAAAAATTAACTGTAAAGATAATTTTTGTAAATGGAATTTTACTTTAAACACACTTTAAGAGTTGGCCATTCAAAGGATTCTTTTGGAGAACCTCCTTGTGATCATTCTTTATGCTTCATCAGTTTGTATATTTTATGCTCCCTAGTTTTTTTCTTTAAAGCAAGTATCACTTGTAATTTTCTCACAAGCTAGATAAATTGGTCTTTGCTTTCTGAAACAATTCGATTATTGTTATTTTCCTTGCTGTAAAAGCAAGGTTTCTGTTTGTTTTTAGATAAACTCTTCTGGTTTCTTGTTTGTCTTCTTTTTTTTCTTTTCCTGGAATGACCAAATGATGAGAAGCCTAGGAGTTTATTGACTTTGATTTTGTTATCCAGGTATAATCCTAAGAGAATGAGGACAACCCTAACCACCCAACCTTGGAGAATTACTGCATTAAGAGGTCTATTACAGCATAATACTTCAACAAAAAATTATCTTATTATTTTCCCTCCTGGCAGTGAGAAAAGTGGGAGTTTTAATTGGAATGTAGGCAATAAGGAATAATCTTGGAATCTGGGGCACCATCCCAGGAGGACAGTCTTAACTAAAGGAAAAAGTTCCTGGCTGCCAAGAAGATGTAAAAGGGATTCTGAATGCCTGGGAAGTATGGGGAGAAGCTGGTCAGTGTTGAAGAAAAGGAAAATGGGAAAGCAGAAATAAAACAAACTTGGATTCCTTCACAGTTTAGTTTAGGGAAGACTGAATTTTCTTAGCATATTTAATTTCGATGCTTGCCAATCATTTGAGAAGAAAGAGAGGCATGAAGACAGACCTGTTCCTTCCAGTATTTATTGATTACCTGTATGGACCAGGTACTTTGGTAAATTTTAGTCATATAAAGTGGAATAAGATATTCTTGTTCTCAGAGAGTTTACATTCTAAAAGGAAAGATAAGCTGAAAGAAAAAATAGTAAACAAATATATTTTCAAGGGACTTCCCTAGTGGTCTGGTAATTAAGACTGAAATGTCAATCAGAAATACCTTACTTACCTGGGAAAACATGATGAAGAGATAGGAAGACCAAGATGGCATCCAAGTCCAATATAATTAGCCTACTTATTTTTCTCACACAGCAGACATTAAGATGTTCGAAGGCAGGTCCCACTAGTTGGTCTTCAGGCCTCACACAGCTGCAGAATTCAAGCATTCCAGTGAAGCATTGAATGAGTAAATCTGATATAGCATGTAGAGATAGAGGCCCTGAAATATTTAGTCAGAGAAATCCATTGCTTTGGATTAAAACACTGCCTCTCCAAGCATTCTCTTTAAAAATGCAAATACTCAGAGGAGATATGAAATATTTCCTTGTCAACCAGCAATTCTTATTTTTGGCAGTTATCGGAACAAGGGGGACTATAAAAAGTGAATTTCAGAGAACACTCTTGGTGTGATAGAACGTAACAAATTTGTGTAACTAATTTGGAAAACACTTTGGCATTATCTTGTAAAGTTGAATATTCATATACATATGACCCAACAATTAATTCACTCTGTGGGATGGACCCAAGGGAAACTCAAGCAGATATACAGCAGGAGAGGTGTGAAAGAATGTTCATAGTTGCACTGATCACAATGCGAAAACCTGTAAACAACTCAAATGCCCATCAATAGGACAGTGAATAGATGAACTATGATATATTTACACAACTGAATATTTCATGGCAATAAAAAACACATGAACTACACTAGTTCTCAACAATGGGGATAAATGCTAGCAATGAAACAAAACATTAAGTGAACAAAGCAAGTGCTCAAAATATATACAATATGACATAATTTTTATAGAGTTGAGAAAACACATATGAGTATACTTTATATATAAATATATAGATGAATAAAACTATATATTTTAAAAAGTGAAGGAATTCTGGATCATGGTTATAGTTGTATAGGGAAAGATGGGGAATGGGATGGGAAGCCACATGGTTAGATGAAGGTTATGTCAAGGTTCTAGCATTTGTTTTGAATGGTAGGCTTGTAGCTACTGATCACATTATTAAGAACAATGAAATAAACACATAGCTAAGTGAAAACAAAACCAGAAAGCCTGGGTTCCCTAGGATACAGCTTGAAGCTGGTGCTTTACTTAGAAAGTGCCATCTCAGAGCAATGATGGTGAGGGAAAAGTGAAGGGAGTCAGGGAAGAATGGGAAGTGATGCCTGGGATGTTTTCACAAACAGCTCTAAAGACTCAGGGCCTGTGAGTTCATAGGTGTGTCTGTTTAGCTACTCGGGAAGTCTTTAGGGAGGATGTTCAGAGAGACTGTGCCTGGAGCAGTCCTTGGTAGAGAGGAGGTAGAGGAAAATTGTCAGCTTGGGTCTCTCCAATGGGAAGGTAACTTTCCCTGGGCACCACTTCTGGGTTGCTTCTCTGGACTCCTTTGGTGGCAGTCAGGGAAATCAGATTTCCAGGAAATCAGCCTGCATTTTTAGCTAAGTCCAGAAGTGATGGGAGAAGCCAAAATCTCAGGCCATGTGGCTTCCTGGCTCAGATGCCCAACAGTAGCATGGGGCAGGTCCTGACACTCTAGGCAGGACTTTGGTTCAGCCCAGGTGGTGTAAGTTCTTGGGATGTGAAGGCAACTGACCCAGAACTGGTGGCCAAGGGCCCAGGCCAGAATGACACAAATAGAGTCTAAAAGGTAAATAAGACTGTCTTGTATGAGCAGAAGCTTGTCAGACCTAGGTTTGAATCCTGTGTGAATTTGGATAAATTCCTTAACTTTCCTTGAGCCTCATATGGAGTATGGAAGTAGTGGTAACTTCTTCCAAGAGTTGTTGTGAGAATTCAAAAGAGCTAATGCAATGAGCAGAATCTTTGGCACCTAAGAAGTTCTAAAAAAAAAAGTATATTCCCCTTGGTCCTGCCTCATGGCATCAAGCATAATTGAGACAGTACTGGGTTCAAGAACAGGCCTAGCTTCATTTTGCATTTTTTCCTCCTTGTGCCACGTCAGCCTTTCCTGACCATGGGCAGCCAAAGGGTACTGGGCACTTGTATGAGGGGTGAAGGAGTAAAGATAATTTTTACCCCCTTTCCAACATCAACAATCCTGGTGCTGTACCACCTCTCCTCTGTGCTCTTGGTTTAAAAAGCTGTAGAGTTTAAAGAGGCCTTCCAAATAATGATGAGTGCTTCAAGCAAGTGAATAATTTGCCACCTCCTTTAAATGATACTCTTCAAATATTTGTTCAATATTTACTTTGGTTGGGGGCAGAGCTGGCCCCAGCAGGATGAAGGTACCTTTCATCAGTGTGGCAAGAGTTGGGCATGGGGACCAATGGCAGATTTCCAATTCACTTTAGGGATGTGAAAATGACTTGCTACCCTGGTCACCTGTCCACCTAGTCATTCCTTTCCATATCTAGAACCCCTCAAACCTGGTTTCTAGGTCAGCCAGACCTCTTGGTAACTGATCGATATCGTTTGAATTCAGGCTCTCCTTTGCTGTCTGTTTAAGAATATCCATTTTCTGGTTTGCCTGTCTTATACAACAAAGTGCAGTGTCTTTCATAACACCTCCATAGGTTCTTGTGTTTGCATACTTGGCACCGATTAAAATGAACACATACTGCTCTTTTGCTGGTGAAATGTAGTATTGAGGAAGCAGAGGTTTTAAGTTTGCAGGTTTGAGCAACTTAACATTTTCCTTTCTTGTTCTTAATTTCTTTTCTAATTTGTGGGTAAACCAAAGTTACTTGGGGATGGAAGCTCTCAAAAAGGGCTCTTCTTATCATTAATGCATATTTTATACATGCTCAAACCCTGAGACACTCCTCAGAACCTTTATGAGAACAGAGAACATTCCTAATTGCAAGGTTGCCTCTGTTCCCTGGGAATTAACCCCAAGCCCTCTACAAACATGCAAAAAATTCTGGAGGAGTGGCACTCCTGAATGCTCTTCGCAACTTCCCCTTCAGCCTCCCCCTCCCAGTTTGCATAGTCCAATGTCCACAGATCCATTTGACCCCAATTTCTCTCTAGTGGGCAATGGGCAAGGGATACGAAGTCATTTAAAGACCTCATACGACTGACCCCTGTATTACCTTCTGCTGTTCCTGTAATACCTCTTGGGCCCTCAAGAGCCTAGCATTCTACTACTGGAATTTTTTCCTTTAGCTGAATTCTGATGGTTCCTAAAAGACCAGACCGCTTTGATAGCAGCCGTCAGGACCTGTTACAGGTGGCAAGATACATTTGGATCTTGAATTCCCCTTCTGTTGCTGGCATAGCTGCTCCCTGTCTTTAACTTACAAATTAGAAATGTCTATTTATGGTGAAGGTGAAAGTGAAAGTTGCACAGTGGTGTCCAACTCTTTGCGACCCTGTGGACTATACAGTCCATGAAATTCTCCAGGCCAGAATCCTGGCATGGATAGCTGTTCCCTTCTCCAAGGGATCTTTTCAACCCAGGGATTGAACCCACGTCACCTGCATTGCAGGTGGATTCTTAACCAGCTGAGCCACCAGGGAAGTGGAAAATAGTGTAGGTTATATGGGTTGCACAGAGTCAGACACGACTGAAGTGACTTAGCAGCAGTATAGTCAGCAGAGGTGGGGGAACTCATTAAAAAAAAAAAGTGTCAACCAAAACACAGTATTAAAAAAAGAAAGTTAAACATTAAAAAAACTGAGAGACAGGAAAAGGCTCCTCAAGAGAAGTAACATACACTGTGATGTTTTCTGCACTTTTTGTTTTTGCCGCATGATATGAGGTCATCTTTTGTGAAGGTCATCTCTTAGGAAAATCAATAACTTTAACAACTAATGTTAGGAGGTCTCATGAGGCATCATGAGATAGTACAGTAAATAAATAGTGGGCACTCGCGGAATTAAAGGAAGGGCTCATTCAGAAGTGAAATTAGCCCAGCACAGAAGCTCCTTTTAATCACACTCCTTACTGTCTTTAGGGCTCACGTTTTGGCCTGGACTTTCTTAAGACATGAGAGTTGAACCTCATTTTCTCTCATTTCTAATTTTAGAAAATCCATTTATTCCTTTTGTCGGTCATCAGGACTAGACCCAGAAAATGTTAAGAACTGCATGTGGATAATAATTACTAATATTATGTGGTTACTTGTGGTTTGCAAAGCACATATGTGTTGTGGCATTTAGTAAACTTCCAATCACCCTGTAAAGTAGTCATTATTAATATTATTATGATGATCACAGTTTTGCAACTGAAACAGAAGCTTAAAGAGATGATGTGATTTGTCTAAAATCATAGAGAAAGGGAATGGGTCTAAGGTTTTCTCACCCAAGTCCTGTTCGCTCCACAGTTCACATTGATTCTTGGAGATGCCCCTTGTCCACCATGCACCCCTCACTCTGACATTATTACCAAGAACAGTGGTAATGGTGGCTGACATTTGGGGTAGTCCCAGGATGCAGGTACATCTTATTTAATCCTTGCACCAATCCTATGATACAGACTATAATTAAACTAATTTGACAGTTGAGTAAACTGATGCTCAGAGAGTTTAGGTCTGTTATTTGAGGTGCATAGCTACTAAGTGATGGAGACAGGCTTTAACCCCAGACCTGTTTGACTCCCCAGCTCTTAATCACTACACTCTATGACCTTGCTGCATCTTTCAAGGCTTCCAGCTCCTTCTAAATGTTTGATTCAACAGAGCAGGAGCAAATGGGGTGCTTTCAAGGGCAAAGAACTGACCTACAGGCTGATGTAGGATACAGAATGAACCATGGGTCCTCCAGGACTTGTTCTGGTCATAACTGATGACATGTAGAGCAGACAGGAAAATGGGGCTGACCAGTGCATGCTGGGGTATTGTGGTGTTGGAGAAGACTCTTGAGAGTCCCTTGGACTGCAAGGAGATCCAACCAGTCCATTCTGAAGGAGATCAGCCCTGGGATTCTTTGGAGGGAATGATGCTGAAGCTGAAACTCCAGTACTTTGGCCACCTCATGCGAAGAGTTGACTCATTGGAAAAGACTCTGATGCTGGGAGGGATTGGGGGCAGGAGGAGAAGGGGACGACAGAGGATGAGATGGCTGGATGGCATCACCGACTCGATGCACGTGAGTCTGGGTGAACTCCGGGAGTTGGTGATGGACAGGGAGGCCTGGCGTGCTGCGATTCATGGGTCACAAAGAGTCGGACACGACTGAGCAACTGAACTGAACTGAACTGACTGAAGGGACTTACTGTGGATCCTCTACACTGAATTGTTTGCATTTTGTAGTATTCTTGCCTGGAGAATTCCATGGACAGAGGAGTCTGGTGGGCTATAGTCCATGGGATCCCAAAAGTTGGACATGACTAAGTAACTAGAACACACACACACACAGGTGGATGGGGTCAGGGGGCTGGTGCTTCCCAGGGGCTCAATGTGTAAAGAATCTGCCTGCAATGCCAGAGAATTGGGTTTGATCCCTGGGTCAGAAGCTCTCCCAGAAGAGCACGGCAACCCACTTCAGCATTCTTGCCTGGAGAAACCCATGGACAGAAGAGCCTATTGGGCTACAGTCCACAGTGTCACAAAGAGTTGGTCATGAATAAATCGACTGAGCATGCATGCCCACACACACCACTTACTAAGGACCTATGGCTCAGCAGAGGCTGCGATATCCCCAGCCAGGTGTGAAGGCAGCAGCCTGTTGTGAACACAGTAGCACAGACTAAGGATTGTAGGACCCTCTAGTTGGTTACAAATGCTCCTATACTGTGCTAAGTCGCTTCAGTCGTGTCTGACTCTTTGCAACCCCATGGACTGTAGCCCACCAGGCTCTTCTGTCCATAGGGTTCTCCAGGCAAGAATACTTGAGTGAGCTGCCATTTCTTCAAATGTTCCAGTGCTAAATAATCCCTGAAAGATAAACTTCTTGGAGGTAAAGGCCGTAATACCCTTAAATGTAACTTAGGAGGTTGCTCCAGTTAAAAACCATGAAGAGTTACCAGTCACCTTTTGAAGGAATTTAGCTTATTTCTTTGCTGAACAATGCTGGCAGAGGGGTGGGAGAAGTTGGTGAGAGAAAATCTGGGAATGAAACAGTCTGTCCAACCCCATGAAAGGAAATCCTTTGCAGATGTGGAGGAGGAGGGAGCACCCACGTGTTTTCCATCTGTCTCCATCTCCTAGGGATGCAGTAGAGCACCTCTGCTCCCCTTCATGGCTCATGGTTCTCAACTCTGACTGTATACTGCAATCACCTAGAGGGGAGGCTTTTAAAGATGGTAACAATAACCCTGTGTACGAGACAGCAAAAGAGACACTGATGTATAGAACAGTCGTATGGACTCTGTGGGAGAGGGAGAGGGTGGGAAGATTTGGGAGAATGGCATTGAAACATGTAAAATATCATGTATGAAATGAGATGCCAGTCCAGGTTCGATGCATGATACTGGATGCTTGGGGCTAGTGCACTGGGACGACCCAGAGGGATGGTATGGGGAGGGAGGAGGGAGGAGGGTTCAGGATGGGGAACATATGTATACCTGTGGTGGATTCATTTTGATATTTGGCAAAACTAATACAATTATGTAAAGTTTAAAAATAAAATAAAATTAAAAATAAATAAATAAATAAAAATAAAAACCATGGAAATAGGGAAAAAAAAAAATCTACCTGTGCTAGGCTACCCTGGTGGTCCAATGGTTAAGAATCCGCCCTGCAATGCAGAGGACACAGGTTTGATCCCTGGTCCAGAAAGATCTCACATGCCATGGGGCAAGTACTGAGCCTGCACTCTGCAGCCTTCGGGCCACAACTACTGAACCCACATGCTGCAATTACGGCTCCCGCATGCCTAGAGGCTATACTCTGCAACAAGAGAAGCCACCGCAATAAAATAAAATCTACCTGTGCCTTGGACCCAGCACTCAAGAATCTCTGGTATTGTAATCCCAGGTACTTGTAATTCTTACAAACTCCCCAGGTGATTGAAGTACTGAGGGTATTACTGCTCTAGAATTTCACAACCAGAAACAAAGAACAGCCTCCAATTAAACTTTCCACCATTTTGGAGAGTTTGAAAAGAAAAGAAGGGTTGCAGACCAATTTTAAAGAAGGGAAGAGAGGCACAAGGAGCAGAAGCAGTTTTCCAAGGCCAGAGGACTGCTTAGGGCAAGAGGGCGGAGGGGTTGGAGGGAACTTCTTTTCTTTTGGTTCACCTACATCCTTTTTTCTGGCAGCATATCACAGTATCAGCTGTACTGATGGCTTAGTTTTACACCTGGCGTGAGAGTTCTTTTCTTTTTCTGGGACAGCCTTTCCAATTAGACCCATGATCCTGTTTTCATGTGTTTTCTGGTATGGAAGCCCAAATCTTTCTTTTGTAATTCTTACCTCTTTGCCAGCCCGAGCAGTGAGTTATCTGTTTAGAAGGAGTCAGGGGCTCCAAGTTTGGTGTGTTCTGTTCAGAGCATCACAGGTGCATGTGCGGGAAAGCTCATCAGTGAGGGTGCAATTCACACCTAACTCAATCTCAGCTTTCAAGCCACTGGATCTACAACAGTTAATTCTCTTAGAACACAGAGCTAAATCCCTGAGGAGGCCTGGCCTGGAGAGGCCACCTGAATTGCTGCCTGCTTAAAGGTGCACTCGTGTTTCTTGATTTAACTGGGTCAGTACGTATGTTTATTTTTGCCATTTGATTTCAGGGCAGGGCTGGTTGCCGTGTGCTGGCAATACCCAGTGAGTGCAGGCTCTGACTGACTGGGGCAGGTGTGCAGGAACCCTTGGTGACTATTATTTCATTTGATTCCGTAGCCTCATGGTTTATGTATGAGGTGTTATGTGACCGAGTCCTTTTTCAAGCTGCGAACATGTTCTGTTTGATTGGAATCATGTTCTTTAGCCATTGCATTATGCAAGCTGGCCCCAAAGTTTGCAGGAAGTGCTAAACTCAACTGTGACAATTCCCAGCCATAGTCACAGAGTACCCCCCGACAGTGAAGCAAACAGCATGTTTACTCATTGCACGATAGAGTTGCAGTTGCGTTTAATAACTGCCTGTTGCTACCTGAGGAGAAAGCTATGTCTGGCCACTTCGATCAGCTTCTCTCATCTTGTCTCCTGTTTAATCCCAGAATAAATCCTGTGGGCCTTGGGGGAGGGCATTAAAAAGCCTTCTGGCAAAGAAGATTAAACCTGAAACAAGTGCTAATGAGGCACAAGCAATGTAATGCTCATTGTGGTGTATGCTCAGGCCTTGAGCTGGAGAGAAGATGGTTTCGGTGGAGGGCATCTGGTCGAGAAGTCGCTCTGATGTAGTGTTCCAGCCAAGCCATTTACTATCCTAAAATGAGTACCTTAGACAAGTCCACTGGTTGGTTCTCAGGTTTTTCGTTGGGGTGGTAACAGAGAAGTGTCTTTCAAGAACTGCACAGAGCTGAGATCTTTTCCTCTGACTTCTGGAGGACTACTTACTATCTGGCTTATCCAAGGTGACCCAGAGAAGGGATGGAGCTAGCATTCTCTGGAGGGTGAAAGTTAGTATCACTTAAGATTCTTTGGTGGCAAGCAACAGAAACCAATTATTTAATAAGAGTTCACCTACTTAAGAAGAAAAAGGTTTATCAGAAAATAAGTTCCATGAGCACAGAGGCCAGCTTGTTCTCTGCTGCTTCCTCAGTAGGAGAGTACCTTGAGTATATAGTAGGCATTGACCATTGCATATAGTAGGTAAATGTTTGTGGAACTAAAAAAGATACAGATTGGATAAAAAAATTTTTTAGCAAGACCGAGGATCAGTTTTCAAAAAAGATAAAAATGAGAATATCTCTGGAGGGGTTTAGGTAGCAGGAACTCAGTCCCTGACAGTCCTATTGCTGCTGGAATGAATGCTCTCCAGGTATATTTATGTTTTTGAGTGCCTGAACATATGCAACAAAATCCAGGGGGAAAGAGTATTAGAGTTTTCGAGAGGAAAACAGAACCAATAGGATCTATCTATCTAGAAACAAAGAGATTGACTTACAATAAGGAATTGACTCACATGATTATGGAGGCTGGCAACCAATCCGCAGGGTGGCTGGCAGGTTGGAGTTGAGGACTCAGGTAGAGCTAATGTTTCAGTTCAAGGGCTATTAGGCAGGAAGAGAGATGTTGGAGATGAAACTGGGAAACTTTCTGTTACATGGGGATGGATGGTCTTTTTGTTCTGTTCTATGCAGGAGGAGTTTCACCTACATATGAGAGCAATTTGTTTCACTCCAACTGTTTGAAATGTTAACCTCACCCCAAAAGACCCTTGCAGAAACACCCAGAATCATATCTGGCCAAACATCTTGGCAGCCCAGGGCCCAGTCATGTTGACACATAACATTACTTACTACAGAGAGGACTGGGGAGGCCCTAATGGCCTAGCTGGAATCACGTCAGCTCTCCTCTGGCCAGCACAAGGTAGGGTGTTTTGTTGGGCGATTCTGGAGACTTTGCACAAGGGGCAGATTTTATTTCCCAAACGTGAAGTAGGAGATGTTACCAGGAGAAAGGAAAAGGGATACCAAGGAGCAGCTGGGCCTTTTCTGCAGAGTCTTACTTGATCACTTGCTTCTATGGGGTTAACATCAAGACACAGCTCTCTGCTTTGACTGTTTCTTGGGCTCTTCTTTGTGTGAAAGGGGAGCAGTCAGAATGAGGAAAGAAATAATTTCTGTGCTTTTGCCCCTTCTCTTCCAGTCACAGTAGGGGTGACTTTTGAGGGCAGAACCATGGAGACTTGTGCTCATGACTGAGCACTCAAACTCTGGCTTATTCTGAAAGGTCCACCCCCACCCCCCACGCCCTACTGTAAAGGCTGCTCACAAGATACCTCTGCCTCAGAAGAGTTTTAATCTATTGTATTCTGTGTATTTCCCTTCCTCTCTATTCTTTACCTACTAGAAGTGTCATATAGCTATGGCTGCTGCTAACCTATGCACTGCCTTTGTAGAATGACAAAGGCACTCTTTACTCAAAATACTTCACATCCATTGGTCAGAAACTGTCGTAATGTTAGAATAAGATGCTGCTTCCCTGGTAGCTCATATGGTCAACAATCTGCCTGCAGGAGTCCCAGATTCGATTCCTGGGTGTGGAAGATCTCCTGGAGTAGGAAATGGCAACCATTCCCTGGTGGCTCAGAGGTTAAAGCAGTCTTCCTGCAATGCGGGAGACCAGGGTTCAATCCCTGGGTCTGGAAGATCCCCTGGAGAAGGAAATGGCAACCCACTCCAGTGTTCTTGCCTGGAGAATCCCATGGACGGAGGAGCCTGGTAGGCTACAGTCCACGGGGTCGCAAAGAGTCGGACATGACTGAGTGACTTCACATACCAGTATTCTTGCCTGGAGAATTCCATGGACAGAGGAGCCTGGCGGGCTGCAGTCCTGGGGGGTCACAAAGAGTTTGACAGGACTGAGCAACCAACACTTTCATCTATCAGAAAATTGACATAATAAATATGTCTACCATATTTACTCTGTGAATGATACCACCTTACCTAGGCTCCTTGTGCAGTGTACAATCTGATCGCATGTCCATGGCAGGTCTGATTACCAAGGAAGAGGGAGACAACCAGAAGCCAGGGAAGCACAGCTTGTTCAATGCTCTTGTGAACAATGTGTGTGTATGTGCAGGGTCAGGGGTGATGGTGTGTTCCCTTTCTTTGAGTTCTGACCAGTAGCTGAGCCCAATGCTCAGATTTAAGACTATGACGCCCCCTAAAAAACTGTCTTCGAGGAATTAGGAACCACTGCTCTTCTGTTGGGTGAATTCCTGAAACATGCAGAGCTCAGATCAGACCAGCAGGGAGAGGCAGTGGGCAGGTTTTGCCACTTGAAGGCACATGTGTTATGCCATTCTCTTCAGAGACTTGTAAGTCTGACTTCTAATTAGCACATTATATAGGACTGACTCACTGCAAATTCCATGGATCCATGGTGAAGTAGACCAAGATCAACCATCTAATATGAAAACAGATAATATAAAAATAAATAAAAATTCTAAGTTTTTTCACATAGCTCAATGAATCATGTTATACACATCCTGGCGTAAGCACAGCCCACTTTGTAGACGATCTAGAACCGGTTACTCTCCTTACATATCTGTGCAAACAAAGCTAATTGATTACAACCCTCCCCCTGAGCCTGGAGGCACCTTGATACTCCGTTACAACATAGTGGTTGCTAGGTGAGGCAGGTTGGCAAACTATGGTGGGAAGGCCTCATCCTGCCTGCTGATGTTTTTATAAATAAGTTTTATTGGGACACAGCCACACTCACTTAATTATGGATTGTCTGTGGCCACTTTCCCACTCCAGTGGCAGAGTTGAGTAACTGCCACAGAGACCATAGAGTCCAAAAGCCTAAAATCCTTATTATCTGACCCTGTATGGAAACGTGGGAAAGCTGATCCCTGTTTTAGGAAGCCAGTATTGATCACTGTGTGTTGGTAACGAAAGGTAGACTGGCGTGCCATCCCAGCTCACGAACTGGGCTAGAATTTGGAGAATAGCTCATTCATTCATTGTGCTCAGGAGGCCATGCTTGGCCTTTCTTTCTTCCATAGGTACCTAATCTTTGCTAGCTCTCTTAGAAATCTAAACCATTGGTCACAAGGACACAAAGAAGTGAGTGTGAGTGAAACCGGTCACCTGAAGTCCATGTCCAACACCGTACACTCAGCAGTGTCCACTTCACTCTCTGCTACCTGCCACCCGCCCCTCAGCACAGGTAACAACAGCAAAGAGGCCTCCACTGGTAGAGGGCTGCAAAGATGCTACGTATCACTTGGGGGCTGTGGGAATCTTTGCTGAAATGTTTAAATTTCCCAAGAGGAAATTTTTAAAATTCAAGAGTTGAGGTGGCAATTGGGAAAGGATCTGAAATGGTTTGTTTCCACTAGTTCTGACAGTTTCCAAGTCTGACAGCACTTCCCTACCCCTTCCTCTTTGGTTTTAGCCATTTCAAGTAGGAAAGAGAAAAGAGAATCAGTAAGAGCTGATAAAGGAGGGGAAGCAAAAAGGAAGGCAGAACAAGAGAGATTATTATGTTCTGAAACATAAAAATTGTTTCTATACACTAACGTGGTTGAATTTGAACCTAAATAAAGTCCACCCCTGGCACATTTTGGCAACTCTCAAAATCTGTAAGGTACCAACCTGAGTCATTGCGTGTGTGCCTGCGTTCTCAGTCACTCAGTCATAACTCTTTGCAGCCCCATGGACTTAGCCTGCCAGCCTCCTCTGTCCATGGGAATACTGGAGTGGGTTGCCATTTCCTCCTCCAGAGGATCGTCCGGTCCAGGGATGGAACCCGCGCCTCCTGCATTGGTGGCCCACAGAGGCTAAGAAATTTCCCAGGAGAGAAACGTCCTTGGGGCAGAGTGCTGCAAACGACCTAAGCCTGGTGAAACCACTCATAATCAGTGCAGAGTGTGGCCACCTGGAGCTGAGCCGTGGAAGCCTTCTGCCCCCTCCCTCGCCCTGGGCCCCCGCCCCTCGCCTTCTGTCCAGCCCCTTGCCCTCCATCCGGCCCCCAACCACGCACAGCGTCTGAGTTTAATTTGGAGATGGTGAGAATTGGCAGTAAAATGGCCAAAGTTGCTCTTTGAAAGGCGTCCGATCCTGGATGATAGGAATGCTGTTTTGGTCAGAAATCCAAAGATAAAGGCCGGCGCTCCCTCTTTTCTTGTGGACCCCTGTGGCTTCCGACGTCGTATTTGAGCACTTCGGAGACTCTAGTGGTAGCGCTCACTTCTCTGTGGCCCCGGGAGGCAGCAGCAAGGCCATTCCCACAGCTTAGCAGGAGCAAAGGTCGTGACAGAGGGTTTTCTTGGAGAGACTCACGGCAGAAATACAGCAGTGGACATTCCCATTTCCTGACGGAATCTGCAGTGTGCACGCCAGAGGCCAGTGGTTAAGGTAGGACTACATCTGATTGTTATGTTTTCGCGTTTGTTTATGCCTGCATGTCCTCTTTTGGGAATTGCTACTTTCCTTTGCATAATGAGATTCCAGTAGGGCTATTAATTAGGAGGCTTGGCTTTCTAGCCACAGAGGCGGTCACTGTTGGGACACAGGGTTCTCCCTGGTCTTCTTAGGCTCACACCCTGGGCTGTGTGTGCCCAGAATACAAAAACCTGACCAGTCTGTTACTAAAGCCATTTCTCAAGGCTGTTTATGTAGTTGGTAACATTGGGAGTCAAGATATTGTCTCCTCCTGGACAAAAAGCAGGTTTGCTTGCTATAAAAGCAGTGGTTCCCCAGGCTTAGTGATAGGTGTTCTTCTAGGTTAGGCCATCTTGGCTGCTCCGCTGAGACTGGGGGAGGCCTGATGCAGGCTTGATGCTGACAGTCTGCTGCCTGCTGTGCTGTAATGAGGTTTCTTGTCTCTGTTCCCTCTCTTCTGGCAACATGAAACAAATAGCAACATTGGAAAAGACCCAGATGCTGGGAGGGATTGGGGGCAGGAGGAGCAGGGGATGACAGAGGATGAGATGGCTGGATGGCATCACCAACTCTATGGACATGAATTTGGGTAAACTCCGGGAGTTGGTTATGGGCGACAGGGAAGCCTGGTGTGCTGCGATTCATGGGGTCGCAAAGAGTCAGACACGACTGAGCGACTGAACTGAACCTAACTTGAAAGTAGGGTAAAATCTAATCAGAGAGGGTGGTCTTTTGATTTCCAGAAACAGACCCAGACTAGGCTTCTCTGAAATCCTTTTTAGGGATTGATGTAGAATTGGGAGAGAAAATATCATGCATTTTCCTGAATTTGCGACTTGTGTAGATGATCTGGCAGCTAGAAAGGTCAGAGTTTGATTTACACTTTATAAATGCAGTTGCTGTGCCCGTTTTGCAGATCTTTCCCCATTAAGGCTTTGGTGTGCTCAAGTTGTATCTAGGAAGAACGCTTATTCAAATGCGAACCTGCTGTGCACACACCCTCCCCCCACCTCACCCCCATTTCCACCTGTATGCGATGAAAACCACTACCCACCCCTTGATTTTTTTTTTCCCCCTATTGTCAAGGGATGCTGACCAAAGTGTAAAAGTGAGTGCCAC
>NW_011494734.1:1569301-1576414 GCF_000754665.1 Bison bison bison
TAACCTGGGGCCTGCCCAGGCTGTGGTACATGTCCACAGGCACTGAAACTGCCATGCCATTGAACTTGGCACCTGCGTCTGAGGGGACACCTGTCACATTCCCCTCTCCCCACACTCCCAACTTGAGAGTGAACTTTCTGAGCCTGTCTGATGGATTGCCTAAGTTTTGCCAGTAAATAAACCTCTGAATATTTAATTTCCAGAAGTCAGTGTGAGTTTGGGCTTGTGGTCCTTTTAATTTCAGAATTTAGGTCCTGCTAACTGCTACTGCTAAGTCATTTCAGTCGTGTCCGACTCTGTGCGACCCCAGAGATGGCAGCCCACCAGGCTCCCCCGTCCCTGGGACTCTCCAGGCAAGAACACTGGAGTGGGTTGCCCTTTCCTTCTCCAATGCATGAAAGTGAAAAGTGAAAGGGAAGTAGCTCAGTTGTGCCCAACTCTTAGCAACCCCAAGCCTACCAGGCTTCTCCATCCATGGGATTTTCCAGGCAAGAGTACTGGAGTGGGATGCCATTGCCTTCTCCAATTTAGGTCCTAGGCTTCATATAATGCAGATTTCAGTACTAAAAGAAAAACTGAGGTTCATTGGAGATGTCTTGACTACCTTGGTGAGTCTGGTAGGTACAGCTATGAAACCAGATTTTGTTAATGGGGTGTCTTTCAATAAACTGTCTGGGGGTGAGTGAGTCCTGTTACTCTTCATCTGCTCAGTAGGACAACTGTTTGTACCTTGCACAAAGGCATCATATATCCTAATGCTGGCCCTGGTTTGGGGCCATGAAGAAAAGGTCTAGAAGATGGTAGTGGTATCCCCTCCTCCCCCAGTCATTGATTCTACACCAACCACCACTTACCTGAAGATTGATTGTTAAATGAAAGAAAGTGAAAACCTCACTGGTTCTGTTGGGCTCTGTTACTCACAGCTGAATTAAATTCTGTAATAGTGAATGATTAAGGAAAATCTCCAAGGGCACAGAAACAGAGAAGCTTTCCTTCTAGGAGCATGGATGATGTGCCTGGCCTGGGTTTGAGCCTGATCTGTTATCCTGCTCTGTGCCCCTGTCACTGTACATCAGGTGCCCAATGTCCAGGCAGGACTGCCTAGCTCTGAGCACCCCACCCTCTGCCATGTGGTGATGTCTTCTATGTTCTGCCTTGGGCTTCAGGTCCTGGGTGTAACAAATATGGGAGATTTTCATCCTCTCTTACAGAGTGTATAGACTGGAGGAATGAGAATTACCTCTCTGGTAGGATGGGCACAATTCTGAAAGAAAAAATTTAGCTTATTTCCTGGACACCAAAACTCAAAGTCTGGTGATAGCTGACCATTCCCTCTTCAGCAAGGTCCATGGAAAGGCTTTCCCTGGAGGAGCCCAGAGACCTATGGTTTCATTTCAGATGCCATCTTCCCCCAGGTAAACGTGGTTCAGAGGAGTCCTGCCCAATAACACTGACGGATTTGGGGCCAGGTTTTAATTTTTCTACAGATAGTTTTTGCCATTTATTTTAAATCTCTTCATTGTGAGCTATAGCAGTCATAGAGAAAAGTATATAGAACATAATACACAATTTAATTTTTCTGCAAAGTAAATGCATCAGGTCAAGAAGTAAAACACTGCTATTCCCTGCCCCCCATCCCTCCTATATATCCCTTCTCTGCTGCAGTTCCCCCTTTCAAAGATCATTGCTGTCCCAACTTTTATGGTCAGTCACGTCTTTGTTTTCCTTTAAAATTTGACTATATAAATAGACATCCATGGACAATATTGTTTGAGTTTTTTGTGTCAAAGTCTTTAAGTGTATAGAAGTGGATCCATACAGCATGTGTTCTTTGTGTCTGGCTGCTTTTATCAACACAGTGTGCGTGAGGTTCCTGCACATTATTGCACACAGCTATAGTTAATTGTCACTCTAGTATAGTATTTGGGCAATCAACAGGTGTTTACACATCCACCTAGCTTGTTACCTGTTTGGGGATTTGATGACTACATCAGCTCTGAGCATTCTCATCTGTGTCTCCCTGTTTTCAAGCACACACATTTAAGTAGGCTGGATACCTTGGAGTAGAATGACCAGGTCATAGGTTATGTTCCTTTAACTTTACTGGATGATGACAAGGTGATTCTGTTGATTTATACTCCCATCAGCTGTGTGTGGGAAGTCTCAGTGCCTCACGTTCTCTCTGATGCTTGGTAATGCTAATCTTTACAAGTTTAGCTTTTATTTTGGTGTGCATTGGTATATAACTGTGTGTGGACGTGAGATTTTTTTCTAGCCTAAATTTATTATCAGATTAACTCAATTTTTATTACAAATTTCAAATGTACAAGGAATAATGTACACAGAACACCCACTTACCTACCATTAAGTCAGTAATTACATATTTTGGCATATTTATTCTTTACCTATTTTGTGTGTGTGAATCATATAAAAAATTATGATAAGACTCACTCTTAAATATGACCCTCTTAAGAAGATGGATATTTTACTGTTTAAACACAATAACCAAGAGAAGTAACAATAATTACATAGTATCATACAATATTTAGTCCATATTGAAATTTCCTCAATTGACACAAAAATGTTTTTTATATCTAGTTAAAAAGAATAAGGATCCATTCAGATACTTTGCATTTGGTTAGTACATATTTAGTCTCTTTTGTTTTGATGACACTATAGGCCAGTTGTCTTGAAGAAACATCACATTCTGCATTTGTCTGATGTTCCCTCTTGGTGTCTCACCTGTTCTTCTCTGATAATTTTTGTAAATTGGAAGTTAGGTGTAAAGGCTTGACTAAACTAGTCTCATTGTTTTAATTCACATCTGTTGGATTTCCAGTAAGACTGAACACCTTTCCATATATTTGTTGGCCATTTAGATTTCTTGTGATGTGCCTATTCAATTCTCTGGTCTATTTTTCTACTCTGGTGTTTCTCTCTTTCTTACTGATTTGTGGGAGTGCCTTATTGTTGGTATGAGCTGTGTCAACTGAAAAAAGTACACAACCAAAAAGTTGAGAATTATCTTATTCAGTGGAAAATCTGAGGATTTTAGCCTAGGAGGCAGCGTCTCAGATAGCTCTGAGGGACTGTTTCAAAGAGGTAAGGGAGGAGTCAGGATATTTAGGGGTGTTGCAACAAAAACCAGGTAGTTAGAACATTAAAAGATTGCTATTAATTAAAAATAGACATCTCAAGTTAATGAATTTAGTACTTTTCTGTGCTGGGGAAGATTCAAGAGTCTAGGCTCACTGATACCTTTTTTTTTTTTTTTGATAAGAACCATAACTATCTAGGGCCAATATCCTGCTGTTGTTTTTCCTCCCATCCTATATCCCCTAAGGGTGCACTGTCTAGGCAGTGGTAGTGGCTGATGGCCTGATAGCCCTACTGATATGGCGGGTGACATTCTATGTCAACAGTTGAAAATGTCTTCTCCCACTTAGTGGTTTGCCTTTTCACTTTTATAAGCATATCTTTTGGTGAGCTTAAGTTCTTATCTGTAATGTCCAGTTATCAATATATCCATATATCTGTGACCTGTTTAAGGAACTTTTGATAACCTGAGGTCTAAAAGATAGTCTTCTAGATTTTCTCCTCAGTTGCCTTTAGTCACTGGATGTAAAGTCCTCTGGGAAATGTTTTTACATATGGTGTGAGATACAGGAAAGGCTTCATTTCTTTCCCCGCAACATCAGGTTTATTAAAAAATGGTCCTGGGCTTCCCCGGTGGCTCAGTGGTAAAGAGTCCACCTGCCAGTGCAGGAGACATAGGGTTTGATTTGTGATCCAGGAAGACCCCACATGCTGATGGCAACGAAGCTCTGTGCCACAAGTATTGAGCCTGCACTCCAGAGACCGAGAGCTGCAACTCCTGAGCCCGTGTGCCCAGAGCCTGTGTTCCACGACAAGAGAAGCCCCCGCAATGAGAAGCTCCACAACTAGAGAAAAACCTGTACAGCAACGAAGACCCAGCATAGCCAAAACTAAACAAATAAAATAATAAATGTTAAAACATGGTCCTTTCCCATGAGCTACCTTCATCCTGAGCCAAGAGTCCCTATATGTGTGGGTTGAGAGATCTCCAGTATACACAGTGTTCTATTTTTCTATTCTTGTGCCAACATGTTTTCTTAGTTACTGTACCTTTATACTAAATCTTGACATCCAGCTGTTCAAGTTCTTCCTCTGTATTACTTCAGGAATGCCTTGGCTCAGATTTTGACATTTTATACAAGCTTCAAACCTGAGCTTCCCTTTTGGAATAAGGATCGTGGGGTTATTAGTCTTTCCTGGGCTATGTGTTCAGAAGTGATTTATCTAAATTCCTAGTTGGTCCTTTCCAGGGAATTTGCTATCCATGGCTTAAATAAAGATCTGGTTTGAGCTCATGCAAGTCCAGTGTTTGGAATCCCCACAGTTGCTAAATTCTACTTCTCAGAACAGGCTGAAGTATAGAAATTGAATTTGAAATATCTGGTGAATTTTTAGGACAAGTCACCTGACCTCTAGAAATGGATAGCTGACAAAGAGGTCATCCTCCTCTGAGGACTGCACCCTGGAGAGAGAATGAGCTTTGAAGTCAGGTTTGGGGGTTCAGTTCTTGGGTATACCAGCTACTAGTCATGTGATGTTGGCCAAGTTAGTTAATTTCCCCATCCTCAATTTGTGTCCATGCTAAGTCATTTCAGTCATGTCCAACTCTTTGTGACCTGTAGCTATGAACTGTAGCTTGCCAGGCTCCTGGCAAGCTTGCCAGGTTCCTTGTCTGTGGGATTCTCCAGGCAAGAATACTGGAGTGGGTTGCCATGCCCTCCTCTAGGGGATCTTCCTGACCCAGGAATTGAACCCACCTGCTTCTCTTGGCAGGCATGTTCTTTACCTCTAGCACCACCTAAGAAGTCCATCCTCGTCAGTAAAATGGGATAATAATAGTATCTACATCATGGGTATTCGTGGGAGTTACGAGATAATATATGAAAAGTTCCTGGCATAGAGTGAGTGCTTGGTAAATGTTAACCATTCTTCTTTTTTTCCTTTTAATATTTATTTTTAATTGATTGATGATTGGTTTACAACATTGGTTTGATTTCTGTGATACATCAACGTGAATTAATCATAGGTGTACCTATGTTGCCTCCTTCTTGGATCTATTTCCTACCCCCCACCCATTTCCACCCCTTAGTTTATTACAGAGCCCCAGTTTGAGTTCCCTGAGCTGTACAGCAAATTCCTGTTGGCTATCTATTTACATATGATAGTGTATATACATCCATGCTACTCTCTCCATTCATCTCACCCTCTCCCACTTCTCCCCCAGCCTTGTCCATAAGTCTGTTCTCTATGTCTGCATCTCCATTGCTGCTCTGTGAACAGATTCGTCAGTACCATCCTTCTAGTTTCCATATATATGTGTTAATATATGATATTTGTTTTTATCTTTCTGACTTACTTCACTCTGTAAAATGGGTTCTAGGTTCATTCACCTCATTAGAAGTGACTCAAATGCATTCCTTTTTATGACTGAGTAGTATTCCATTGTATACATGTACCACAACTTCTTTATCCATTCATCTGTCAGTGGACATCTAGGTTGCTTCCATAAAAATATGGAATGCTTCAAGAATTTGTGTGTCATCCTTGCACAAGGGGCATGCTAATCTTCTCTGTATTGCTCCAGTTTTAGTATATGTGCTGCAGAAGCGAGCATGCCATTATTCTTGAGAAGAATTTCTCTTCCCTCCCATGGCTTTGAGACCCACGTGGGAAGATGGTAGATGGACATTCCTCCTGCGTTTCTAGATGCAGAGGGCTTTCCTCTGCACAGTCAGCAGCAGGGTGATCTAATATCATCTGCCCCTCAGCAGTACAGAGGGGAAAAATGGTTTATGTTCTTGGCTGAAAACTAGGGAACGAAAATGAAAGAGCCCCATGGAGCAGAGCAGTAAGATATCTGTAAGAGACTGGATAGCAGTGAGACAGAGACAGAGAGAGAGAAAGACAGGGAGGAGTGAACGACTGAGTGTGTGTTTGTGTGTCTGCATGTATGTATATATGTATGTATGATTCCCTGGAGCACACTGGAGGGGGCCGAGGGCCTGGAGGAGAGAAGAGATGTGATCCTGGGCAAGTCAAAAGGCTGGGTTGGGGGATGGTGTGGGGTAGTCACCCAGAACAGCTCACACGCCCTGGGGCAGCCAGCCTGCCCCGCAAACAAGGCTTGCCAGAGAAGTGGCTTTGGCTGTCCTGGCTTCAGGACCATTCCCCAAAGGCTACCACTACCTTGGAAGCCCTTCTAGAAACAGGGAGGTAGCAGTATAGGAGGGACAGTCCTAGTCCAGCACCTGGACAGAGGAGGCTGCACTTGTGGTGCTAAAATGGAAATATGTTTGCGGTGCGCTGAACAGGGGTTCCAGTTACACAATCACACAGGTACAATGGCACAGTTACACCTCTACTCTGATCCCATCTAACAGTCAATGCATGTGTGGGCAATTGTCTGTCTCAAAAGGTTCAGGAGGTTATTTCCATGGCATAAAAGTTATTTCTGGTTGGAATTATTTGTGCCTTTTATGTCCCTCTGTTTTCTGCATTTGTATGCTGTATCTGCAGATTTTTCTGGTTGTATGAATTTTTATATTACTTTTATAATTAGAATAAAAAGAGAAGAAACATCATTAGGATGTTGCCTTTAACTTGTCTGGAGTGGGGGTAGATTCATGGGTTTCTGTTAGAGTCAGTATTTGGGATCAAGCGTCACTCGTATTATGCATGTAATAAGTATCGTACTTACACACCTGTTACAGGTTTACCTTCACATGTTGGTCTCTGCTGCTGCTGGTGCTAAGTCGCTTCAGTCATGTCCAACTCTGTGCGGCCCCATAGACGGCAGCCCACCAGGCTCCCACATCCCTGGGATTCTCCAGGCAAGAAAACTAGAGTGGGTTGCCATTTCCTTCTCCAATGCGTGACAGTGAAAAGTGAAAGTGAAGTCGCTCAGTCGTGTCCGACTCTTTGGACCCCGTGGACTGCAGCCCACCAGGCTCCTCCATCCATGGGATTTTCAGGCAAGAATACTGGAGTGGGGTGCCATCTCTAAAACTGGAAGGAGGC